>NW_015625034.1:547638-566466 GCF_001515625.1 Sinocyclocheilus rhinocerous
ATATATATTCTATTGTTGTTATTATTTACATCAGAGGTGCCTAGACGTTTTAACATGAAATGCTTTGATTGAGGGCTGTAGGCCAAAAGTTATTGTTATTTTCAAATGAATTACATTTTTAAAACATTCAATCAATAATTTATTGTGCTATAGCATGGTGGGCATTGGCCTGCAAGCCTTGGTTTGGGCATCTCTGATGTAGATGAAAAGCTTGTGTGGAAGTTGTGTCAAATTATCAATCGGCAATTTTTGTACCTACTTCTCAGAGTTTTACAACTTCTACTATCACATCAGGAGGGTGACAATCATATATCATAGTGATTTCATCCCTATTGCTCATTCAAAACTGGTTAAAGTGACGGTGGTACAACTAATCCCGTGTTACAACACTCCTCCATCTCCCCTAAGAGTTTGCGAATGTGAAGACAAACCTTTTTTTCAACAAAGCAACTTGTGAAAAGTGCACATCTGTAACAGATAAATTCTACAAAACAATTCATCTTACATCCTTTTTCTTGCTCAGTATGAAGCAAATGTAAATATTCAACAGCACAACATCATTTAGCTTGTATATGTTGCCAGCTGTGAGACAATGATGAAACTGCAGCTGAGAGCTGTTAATGATAGTCAGACATATACACTTATGTTACAAAGATTGTATCATTTTTGCAAAAGAGACAAACAATAGTGTTTCCCGTGCAATTCTATAATGATAAATAGCCTCTACGGCTTTACGCAATTTGTATGATTGACTACTATAAGTGAAACTGAAAAAAATGCAGCAAAGAAAAGGAAAATCATTACAGACAATAGGCAGGAGAACAGGCTGTTTTACTATCCTACCGCTCGATTGCAGTAAATTGCATCAGCACAGCCTCCGTTTCAATAGTCTAGTCGCTCCTTCCTAAATCTCAAGAATAACACGGTCTTGAAATCAATTTCAATAAGGAAAAAGTGACAAGTGCTTCATAAAATCGCCCATATAAGTTTAAGTGGATTTGCACTTCAACCTGTCAGAGAAAAGTCAAAACCGTGTCAGGACAAATGAACTTTCTGAAGGCTGATGGAGCAGATCTGTTCTCCAATAGGGCAGAATCTAAAAACTGTCTCTGCTCATTTTCACAAATTCTAATACTGTCTGTGGACATGAACACAAATATGACTTAAAGTCGATTTAAATAAATGATTATTATTAAACTGAAAGGTTAAATATTGATTTACTCAAGTGGTGGGCATGACCTGTTAGATATCTAATACCCCTCCACAAATGGTCGCCAGGGCATAAGCTGCATCTAGACTATCATTGATGTTGAAGGCTCAGTTTTATTAAAGGACCAAAGAGGATTTGATATGTCTTTCTCAGGGACACGCTTTCAGCTTTTCATTTCATACTGAATAGACAGCAAAACTGGCCATGTTCTCTGCTTAAGCTTCATAGAATCCTAGGAATTCAAGGATTTTGATCTGTAGCATCTGTTGCACATTTTATTGAAAAGACTGGATTGCTGTGGCCTTATCTTCCATTGTACCGTGTGAAAAGACGAGGCTGTGGAAAACTCATCTAAAGAGCAGTCACACATCCAGACACCAAAGTTATAGGAGCAGAAAGAGAGAAAACCATCCAATTAAGCCACTCAGTGGTTTCTCAATCAGTTCAATTCTATTTTTACTACTTTAAGTGTTTATATTTTATTCAGAAAACACATGATGAGAATAATGATTAAAGTCTAAAGGGAACTTTTTATCCAAAGCAGATTGGCGAAAAACTATTACATGCCAAATGTACTTGAACGTGAACTCAATATGAATCGTTTTTTTCTTGATTCCTTTGATTAGGTTTCAGTCCATTTCTACAGCAGATACCAAAAACCTACCATGTAAAGATAAAGTCTGAGAAACTAAAAGCAGCACAAAATTCTAGATGAAGGCAGAAATTTCTCGAGGACACCAAAACACAGGGCATTAGCATTAGCATTAATAGGAACTGGTCCTCCCTTATAGCTTCCAACTCTTAGACAAACACAGCAGAATTTACTCACTGCCTGAATGTGTCAATCAAAGTGGAGGGTTGAGCTCACACTGAATGTTTGGAAACCAGATGAAAACCCAAAAATGAGACGAACTAGCTGAGTTGCACTGGCAGCCACAGCTGAACATATCCTCCAGCTACAACAAATCTCACAGGGAACTGAAATGATTTCAGTTACCCTGACGACACAAAAACATTTGTTAAACCTTACATTTAGTGCCTTCCTACTGAAATATGTTCACAATATGTTACCAAATGGGTTGCACTAACTTGGAAAAGTAGTCATAGATTGCTCAAATTGGATACATAAGAGATTAATCCTGTCTTGAGATATATTGCATGAAATATTCATTTAGCTGCTTCAGTGAATGGAATACAGGCTTGTATTTGGAATATCCCCTCTTTATCCCCCAGGGACATGGCTTGTCTGGTTATGGTTGCAAATATAAAACATTTTATCTATATAAGAAGATAAAACCTTCAATGGTCTGTACATTTTAAACCACTTTTCATAAAAAGGCTAAATTTCTTTAAGAAAAGTTTGCTTTACCTTCAGAAATTCAAGTCAATTCAAGCCACCTTAGCGCTTTTAACAATACAGATCGTGTCAAAGCAACTTTACAGTATTAAATAGGAAAATAGTGTGTCAATAATGCAAAGTGACAATAGTAAGCACTCAATTTTCAGTTAAAGGGGTCATATGATGCGATTTCATTTTTTCCTTTCTCTTTAGAGTGTTACAAGCTCTTGGTGCATAAAGAAGATCTGTAAAGTTGCAAAGACTAAAGTCTCAAATCCAAAGAGATATTCTTTATAAAAGTTAAGAGTTAGCCACACCTACCTAAAACGGCTCGTTCGAACACGCCCCCACATATCTACCTCACTATGTGGGAAGATTTGCATAACACCGCCCAAATGTTCACGCAAAGAAAGAAGGCGGAACTTTTATTCTCGCTGTAGTACATTTCATTACACCAAATACACAAAATAATGTTCTTTTTAGCAGCATCATATGACCCCTTTAAAGGCAGTTCATCATTGAATTCAGTGATGTAACCAACCAGCTCAGTTCAGTTTAAATAGTATCTGTATCTGAAGTATCTGAACACATTTTGACAGCTGACTATGTGATTCAGTTGACCAGTAATATCAGCTACAGGTCAAGATGCTAATTTTATGGTATATAATAGGTTATTTGTTTAGGTCACCAATTCTCACTATTACAAACCATTAACTTTGACTTTTGCCTCAATAAACTCCTAATTTGCTACTTATTAATAGTTAGAAAGGTAGTTGTTAAGTTTAGGTATTGGGTAGGACCAGTGTTGGGAGTAACGCATTACAAAAGTAATAGGCTATTACAGTAGTATATTACTTTTTGCTGTAACGCAGTAATATAACGCATTACTAATCAAATTTGGGTAATATTATTACTCGTTACAATCTCAGTAACGCAAGTTACAACAACATATTTTAACTCAAAATTAAGTGGTGAATTTACTAACACCGCAAAACAGCACCAGAGAAAAAACTCCGCTGGTAAAATAGTTTGTCTATTTCTTGTTGCTGGAATTAAGATGGTTGAGATGACTGCAGAGACGGATTCTACATTTGTGAGATGGACACTCTCCTGTTATTTTCAGTTCATCGGAGAAAAGGATAAGAATGCATAGTCAGGTGCAATATGTGCAACACCAAACTCTCAACATGGAGAAATAGCACGAGTAAAACCTGGAAACACCTGGACTGGTGCCACTAACACTAAGCTATCGGAGACAGCTGCGGGGTCGGAGAAGAGAAAAAGACGGCGGACGAGCGCAGACAAGCAACAAAAATTAAGTTTAACTAAAAATAACAAAATCTGTTTTCATTAAATCATAGTCTATATATAAAATGAATGAATATGCAAAATATTTGACTTAGCCTATTAACAGATTAACAAAACGAAAGGAAAAGACTGATAGGCCTAGGCTATGCTGCTGAGTTTGGTAGGCTATTTGTGTGGCGCGGCGCTCTACGAAAGTCCACGGAAAGGAAACCGAGATGACAGAAATAAAGTAAACACATTGCAGTTTCGAATGATCTGTATGACCAAAAATGACGGAGTATTTTTTTGTTGTTTGTTTCAGCTGTTCAATCGAGCCGGCGCCTCACGTACACACATAGCCTACTTAACAGATTAACAAAACGAAAGGAAAAGACTGATAGGCCTAGGCTATGCTGCTGAGTTTGGTAGGCTATTTGTGTGGCGCGGCGCTCTACGAAAGTCCACGGAAAGGAAACCGAGATGACAGAAATAAAGTAGCCTAAACACATTGCAGTTTCGAATTATCTGTATGACCAAAAATAACAGAGTATTTTGTTGTTTGTTTCCGCTGTTCGATCGCGCCGGCGCCTCACGCACACACATACAGCATTGCAAACGTTGCAGCCTGTTCATTATCAGAATAAAATACAGTCAACCAAACATATAGATACACTGGTTAATTTAAATAGTGCGTAGTCTACTGCGTAGTTCAATCCGTGCCGATCAGCCTGAGCTCGGGCCAAACACACATTTGCTCATGTGACGAGGATGTTTTTTAAGTGCGTTAATTAAGCTTGGTTTACATAATAAATAATAGTTTAGCATTGAAATACATCGCAAATATAGACACATTTAATTCGATTAATGCTGAATGAGAGAAGGTAGGCTGCGCGAGAACGCCGTTTGCTTTCAGTTTCGCATTGAAGGACTAGGAATGTAGAATATGGTCATGCAGAATATGTGCTTTACTAATAAACAGGCAATATGTTAATAATAGGCATGTTAATAAGCAACTAGTTAATAGTGAGAATTGGTCCCTATACACTCAAGTGTTACTGTTGTTTATAACATACTTCTGTTCCCCTGACATGATCACTAATGTAGTGTACCAAGACCCAGAACAAGGCTTTCCATAACGTGTCTCTTACACCTGCAATAAAGTGTTCATATTCACATTGACAGCATGATCAAAAGCTGGCAGCTTCAGGAGAAGCTCTCCGGTTTCAGTTTGCTGAGTAACAGAGATCTACTTTTAGCCTGAAGGTATCCAGCCCCACAGAGATGCTTCGTTCCAAAAGCCGCCCATCAACTATCTGAATTAATGACAGTAAAGCAGTCTTGCGGTGACTTTATTTCCTGTAGGGAATCAAACACATGAACCAAATAAAAATCTCACAGACTAACCAATATATATATATATATATATATATATATATATTAATCCAAAGTGCTGCAGTGAATGTCTTATAAATATATTTGCATTATTTTTTGTCAGTTTTTATCCATAAATCTTGGTTGGAGGTGTTAAGCTCAATCTACAGCATTTATGGCATTTTTATGGCCATTATTGGTGATTACCACAAATTAGTCAGACTTTTCCCTCCTTACTTCATAAGCAAAAAGCAAAAATTTGAGGCACTTACAAGTGGAAGTGAATGGGGCCAATTCGTAAACATCTAAACTTTAGATTGTAAAGACTCACTGTTTCAAAGGTAGCCAAAAAACAAAAACTAGATTTTAGTGTAAAATAAGTGCTTACTAACCTTTTCGGTGTGAAGTTATATTCAACGAAACACCTGAAATCTTAAAAATACAGAGCCCTATGTATGACATGGCCATGAATTAAGAATTCATTCCCACTAATTATTAGTTTGTTCCTTCGTTGTAAATAAATCGCGGCCATTAATTAAGAATTAATTCCCTTATTTTAGTAAATTGAAGCCACCTTGTACTAATGTGTTCCCTTGTTTTAATTAAATCAGAATGAATTAGTACAATATGGCCATAATTTAATAAAACAAGGGAGTCGCAGGAACAAATTCTTAATTTGCAGCCAAGATTTATGCAAAACGAGGGAACAAATTAATAAAACAAAGGGATAAATTCTTCATTTGTGGCCATGATAAATATCTTTTGTCATGTGCCGGGCTCCATAATAACGACCATAAAATTTTTACGAAAAACAGCTTAGCAGGTCAAATAATGCAGGTTTTATTAATAAATAATACAATTATAGACTTCATATTTTAATTTTTAAATCCTACAGTAATTGGCCCTATTCACTTCCATTGTACAGTGTAAGTGCCTCACCGTAAGCTTCACATTTTTTTTTTTTTTTTTTTTTAAGAAAAGAACAGATGAGTAGGTCTCCTCTATAACTCTGACATATTTTGTGTGCTTGAATAAAGATGTCCTAATGTACAGCTTGGTGGAAAGGGGCGAGTTGATTCTATAAATAAAGCATGATGGATGGGCATCACGCTCCATAACCCTATGTAAAGAAGGTGACTCTGTGGAACTTTAAATTGGTTTGTGTTGTGTTTACTGGTGGGCTGTCTTCAGTGTAGGTAAATGGAGGAAATAGTGGCCTTTCCCACTCACATGATTTTCCAACTCATTACACCAACAATCTCAGCGTAACCTCATTAAACTCAATGGCCCTATTTGGAAGTCTGTTAGTAAGCAGATGAAACTTTTAAGGCATATAAAATGGGTTAAGTATGATCAACAGTAACCACGTCACAATGAGTGCTTTTACTTTCCGCGATCTGTGCTTCCACGACCTGTAATTAAATTACTGACCGCTTCCATATGCATCCATCCCAGGCATGCTTTTAAGTCCAAAGCCAAGTCTAGCATTCCAAACAACTCCAAACCTCACTTACACACACTTCTGTATCTATGATCTCTGGGAAAGTTAACGGATTGCGCCTCCTGTGTCTAGAATGAGCTCTAAGTTTTGTTTTCATAGGCCGAGTGGTGCCCTCACAAATCCTGACATCATTTGCAATAACATACAAAAAAGCTTCCAGCTGTTTTCTACTCAAAGCAATTCTCTCCTACACATGAGCTGGAAAACAGCCGCAAAGGTGCGATTCTGCGACTTTTACCACCACACCCCATGGTCTGCAACTCAAACTCAACAGCTCAAATCCAATCCTGACTACACGAAACAAATATGAACATTCTCCAGAAGAAAGGTTAAACGATGTTCCAGGTTCAGTAAAAGTTAAAAGGAGAACACAAAAATACAAATTCTGTCATCATTTATGTCTTTGCAAACCTATAAGACTTTCAATTTTGTAACACATATGAAGATATTTTTTACCAAGCAACATTTTCACGCTTCAAAAATACATCGTTAAAGTAATCCATATGAATCAAGCAGTTTAATCCAAGTCTTCAGAACAGACACATGATAAACCGATTTAATTTCATATATAAATATATCAAAGCACATACAGGGAGTACATCCAGAGTGCTTGGTTAATGCGTGAGAACAATCCTCATTGGTTCTCTCGCATCAAGCGTTAAGGTTTGAACTTCCGTGAAATGTTGATTGCATAGGCTTTCAATGAATGGACAAAAATGATGAGAGAATATTAAAAATAACTTCATTTGTGATCCAAAGATTAACAAAAGTGTTATAGGTTTGGAACAACATGAGGGTGAGTAAATGTGAACTGTCCCTTTAAGCTCATTTGTGGCATAATGTTGATTACAACGTTAGATACATAAATTATTTCGAATCACTTCTCCTTTTCTTAAAAAAATGGAAGTAAATTGGGCATTTTTTGGAGTATTTGACCACAGAAATGAGAAGCTTATAATTCTAGAAAACCACTTTTATAGAATTTGAGTATTTTACCACAGAAATGACAATCTTGAAATGTTTTAAAAGCACTTCTAAAAGCAATTCTTCTGTTAAAATGTGTGTATTTTTTGAGGTTGTAAAGCTATTTTTTTTTACAGCTGTTTTAGGGTTTATTGATCAACATTGCGATGTCGATGAAGGCATAAAACTGGGTATTTTCACCAAAAAAAAAAAAAAAAAATAGGGATTTTTTTTCAAAATAAAATTCAGGGGAGGTTTTTCTTCGTGATTTTCTTAACAAAAGTAAATGGGGACTGTTCACCTTTGTAAGTGCCTTTCACTTACTTAACCCTGGTTTTGAAAAGGTGGGACAAGTCAAAATAATTTCAAATCAATATACTGTAATATCACAAATGCTGTCGACTGAACTTAACTTGTACTGAACCCAGAATATTGCTTTAAGAAATGTTGTAGCTGGATCTTGTCAATATATTGCATCGAGGTCAGAGAATAAGTCTTGGCAGCTTTTGATGAAGCTATGTCTCTGAAATCCCAGGAAAATGCTTTTATGATGTGGTCTCTAATCTGAGGCCCAAGGCAATGTAAAAGCAGCCTTGGGTTGATTTTTTTTCAAACTAAAATCACTTCATCTTTTTTCTTCGTGATTTTCTTAACAAAAGTAAATGGGGACTGTTCACCTTTGTAAGTGCCTTTCACTTACTTAACCCTGGTTTTGAAAAGGTGGGACAAGTCAAAATAATTTCAAATCAATATACTGTAATATCACAAATGCTGTCGACTGAACTTAACTTGTACTGAACCCAGAATATTGCTTTAAGAAATGTTGTAGCTGGATCTTGTCAATATATTGCATCGAGGTCAGAGAATAAGTCTTGGCAGCTTTTGATGAAGCTATGTCTCTGAAATCCCAGGAAAATGCTTTTATGATGTGGTCTCTAATCTGAGGCCCAAGGCAATGTAAAAGCAGCCTTGGGTCAATGCCTGTAAACTTTTGTTATTGGATCAAAGCAGAGAAAAAACTCTCGAGGAGTCATTTTTCGTCAGGTAACTGATCGATTAGCCTGTTAACCAAACTTATCTGGGTAATTTTCTCTATAAAATCTTCTCTGTCAAGAAAAAAAGAGCATGTAATCGTTGCAAAAAGAAAAAATGCACAGATCCCAGGAAACTGACACATACAGTAACCTCCCAAGTCTGTGACATTTCTCTTTGTGAAACATGTGCATTCAAGATGCTTGTATGATTCAGATTTAGTCATGGTGAGTAGAAACCTGTGGGAAAACCAAAGACTGGGGCCGATTTTTTTGCATAATGTTCATATGTCCTCTCAATCCAAGTTGTCATAGAAACAAGAACTTACTTGTTTGATGTAATTGAAAACCAGACATTAAGTGCAGCTCACATGAGCACACACACGTACACATACAGCATAATGAGGACACAAGCTTACCACAGCATTTCCTTCAATTGATCAAAATACAGTAACATACAGTTACACTTTCAATAGATGATTTTTGTGCATTATGTTTTATTTAGCTGAAGTCTGTGATTTTTCTATAATTTCAGCCATAAATTAGCCATCTTGTCTAAAAAGTTAGGGTTTGAGACTTAAGTGTTTTTGAAACCAGTAAATCACTATTATTATTATTATTTTTTTTTTAGTTTAGGTGATGAAAAACAAGCCAGCATGAGAAATGTTGCTTGTAGCCCAAGCAGTAGGATGTTGTCAATTTAGTTTACATTTAATTCTCACCCTCATGTCATTCCAAACCAGTTACTTTTGTTCACTTTCGAAACGCGCAAAAAAAGTATCTCTAAAGATTTCTGTCGCTTCATTGAAAGTTCATGCAACTAAAATTTGTAAGCTTCAGAGAGTTCATAAAGATCATCAAATTAATCCATATCATCTGTGCAGCTTAATTGTCTTCTTAAGAAACACAATATATCATAGATTTAATTTATACTTCTACTCACACATCGATCAACACACATGATAAGCCAAAGCTCAAAGAACAACATGTTTACCACATTTGATGTACTCTATGTAGTGTACTCTATGTGCGCTGATCAATGTTTATATATGAATAAAAGCCTGAATGAAATCTGTTCATCATATAAAGCTATTGTGTCTCTTCAGTAGACTTGGACAAAACTGCTAATTCATTTGGATTTCATTAACAATGTGTTAATGAACTTTTTGAAGTGTTAAAGTTCGGTGGAGTGGACTTTCAATGGAGGGAGGAAGTATGACTAAACAGTAGCATATCCATTACTTTTTGTTTGTTTGCTGTTTGTGTTAGGAAAGGAGAACTAGGCTTAGTTTCCAAGGGGAAGTCAGATGTTCTGATGACTAAGACATGTTCAGTTTGTGGAAAATGACATCATAATAGCATCACACTGTTTGTCACTGTTTACATGAAATTGTGAAGCCAAGACTTCCCAAGCTAATTTTAGCCACAGATGCTGGATCTTTATTCATAGATTTTTTTTTTTTTTAATGTAATTTTTTTATACATTATGAACCACTTATTTTTACAGAATTGACAAATCAATGAATAAATTATGATTAGAAATGACATCATTTCCCATTATAAAACGAAATTACACAATAGAAAATTAAAAAAGAAAATGACACAAGTATCAAAGTAGCAGTATATATTGATCAGGAGTGTACCTGAGGTTATGATGAAGTCAAACCACAAAAAAAAAATCTCAGGCTGATAGAGAACTCTCAAGGTAATGGTGTGATCGACCGACTGCTGTAAGCTGATGGACAGGGGTTTGTTCAGTCGTTTGTGAGTGACTCACTATCTGGGGAGCATTTCCTCCAGGTCAGCGACCACATAGGCCACCACAGCCCAAACAGCAGAACACAGGTTCAACTCCTCTGGGTTTTGGACGCTCATTGTGTCACCGTCGCTGTGGTGGAACCAGAAGTACCTCTGGTCTGCAGTGTGCAGGCTGGCGCCTGAGAAAAAAGATACATAATGAACATAACTGAAATGGTGTGATTCTGTGTTTCATATGTGTGAAAATTGTCCTTCTGCCTTAGAATATTAAATAGTCTGGCTTACGTCTGCTCTTTCAAATAGTTCACCCAAAAATGAAAATTCCATCGTCATTTACTCACCCACATGTTCCAAACACACATTCTTTTCAATGCAGTTATATAAAAATTATGAATACCTCAAATGTTCTGAAGCCATATGATAGCATGGTTTAAGAAACAAATTATAGAAGCTTGTTTCTGGAATAAAAAAATTAAAAAGGTACTTGCGACTTTTTATCTCACAATTCTTAGAATTCTGAGTTTACAACTCACAATTCTTTTTTTGTTTCCGCCACAGTATTAAAAATGTAAATAAATAAAGGTAATTGTGACTATATCTCACAGTTCTGGCTATACTTTGACATATAAACTCAGAATTGCAAGGAAAAAAGTCCGAAAATGGGCTTGCATAACAAACAGACATGGTTTTCTGAAAATCTTAAATTCCTAGCTACTATATGTAGTTACCATATTTTCCGGTACATAAGTGCAGTTTTTATCATTTGAACTGTGCTGCAATTTAAATAATAAAGTGACTTATATAATGAAAATAATGTCAACATTTGGATTTGTACAGTGCATTTTCCATACATCTGCAGTTTCATTTCGCTTTAAATAAATTAGTTTGGGCTTGCCATTTAATATAAATTCCACAATAATTTATTTTTGTTTTATACTTTTATTTTTTATTCCTGTTCTTTTCTGAATTTTGTTAAATTTAAAGGGGTCATATGATGCAATTTAAATTTTTCCTTTCTCTTTGGAGTGTTACAAGCTCTTGGTGCATAAAGAAGATCTGTAAAGTTGCAAAGACTAAAGTCTCAAAACCAAAGAGATATTCTTTATAAAAGTTAAGAGTCAACCACGCCTACCTAAAACGG
This sequence comes from Sinocyclocheilus rhinocerous, assembly GCF_001515625.1. NCBI lineage: Eukaryota > Metazoa > Chordata > Actinopteri > Cypriniformes > Cyprinidae > Sinocyclocheilus > Sinocyclocheilus rhinocerous. The sequence continues at coordinate 559,240 of NW_015625034.1, forward strand.
CTCGTTCTAACACACCCCCACATATCTACGTCACTATGTGAGAAGATTTGCATAACAAAAATCAATGCGTTTCAGAAAGGCGGGGCATAGAGGAGAAACAATAATGTACAGTATGTGGAAAATAATGTTTTTTTAACCTTAAACCGCATAAACACATTTCATTACACCAAATACACAAAATAATGTTCTTTTTAGCAGCATCATATGACCCCTTTAAAGGTTTTGTTGTGGAGTGAGGCGATACAGTATTTATAGTATTTATAATGTATGTAAACTTTTTTTTAACTGGTATTTTACATTAATCTGAATGTAATAATATAACGTGACTTACAGACCGATGTGACTTATTTGGGTTTTTTTTCTTTTTCTTCTCTTAAAAATGCAATTTTTAACCAGTGCGACTTATAATAAAGTGCATCTGATTTTCTGGAAAATAGTCTGTCAAATACCTGAACAAATAATTCTTTTGAATTAGATCTGAATGATTAGTTCACTTTTTAGATGCATCTGGTTCACAGTTCACAAATTTAATGGTCGTAGCATCTGATTGGATGGGGAATATTATCAATTTCATTCAGTTTCTCACGCAAAGCTATCGTATGGCTCTAGAACACTGGGAATATAACATGTGACATCAACCAATTTTATGATTCATTTTTGGTGCTTTTTTGTCGTATTTGAAACTTGAAATCTCCAGGCCACTTTCATAGTAACAGCATGAAAAAAAAAAGTCTTCAGAATTTTGCTTCTTGCATTTCACTGAAAAAGGAAGTCGTATGAGTTTCGAATGACATGGTGTCTAAATTACCATTCATTTTGGGGCCATTACAAAACGACTGCACGCTATTCTTTTTGTTTAGTTTTAAACTCTGTACGGGTTTTCATATTCCTAGGCCTTGATCCAAGTGACGCTGATGACAAGCTGACCATGGCAGTGACTCATTAACACAGCATCACTCATGCAAAAATAATTTTAAGATCAGTGTGACATAAACATTGACAAAAACGTTTTCTATATCCCACTGCAGGCCTCATTCTCTTTGTTTGGAGGAGCAATAGAATCCAGAATGCATGTGGTTGCAGTTAAAGCCTGTTTGCCTGCCATCTATTTCTGTACTGATCCCATATGTGAACAGGCACCAGCCACAAGATTCTTTATTCCCCTGGAAATTCAGGGACAGAGTTTTGTTTGACCTTAGAAGGGTGCTTGGTGAAGCATTGCTTATTCTCTGCCCTAGAATCAATAGTGTGAGGTGTACGGTGCAGTGAACTGAAAAAACTGCACAGGGTTGAGGCTATGTTCCAACAAACCTCCAATGTAAACGCAACTATCAGTACGGATTTTAAAACATCTATTTGGTTTTCTATCTATCTATCTATCTATCTATCTGTCTATCTATCTATCTATCTAATCTATTCAAGTTTGTGGTCAGTCAGATCATTTTTTTTATTAAATTAAAACTTTTTTCCAGCAAGAATGCATTAAACTGATCAAAAGTGACTCTTATCTTGTTACAAAATAAATGAAATGCCCTTTTTTTCTGTTCATTTATTTGGTTATATATTTAAACATCTTTTATTTACACTAAACTTCAGTTTATGATGCTACTGTTGAAATGAGTTATTCACAATCTGCCACAATTACTGTACTTTGCTTGTTGAGTGAAAGTCTATCTATCTATCATTATCTAGACTCTTATCTTAATAAATTATATTTCAAGTAAATGCCGTTCTTTTTTTTCATCTATTTGGTTATATATTTAAAAATCTATCTATCTATCTATCTATCTGGCCGTACAAGTTTGGGGTCAGATATTTTCAAATAAAATTAACACAGTTTTTTCAAGAATGCATTAAATTGATCAAAATGGACTTGTATCTTGTTACAAAATAAACTATACTTCAAGTAAATGCCGTTTTTTTCTTTTCATCTATTCATCAAATAATCCTGAAAATAAATATTTTACAGTTTCTGCAAAAATATTAAGCAGCACAACTGTTTTCAACATACAGTAGATAGTAATAAGAAATGTGTCTTGAGCACCAAATCAGCATATTAGAATGATTTCTGAAGCATCATTTGACACTGAAGACTGGATTAATGATGCTGACATTTCAGCTTTACCATCACAGGAATAAACTAAATTTTAAAGATATTAAAACAGAAAACAGTTATTTTATATTATTATCCAATTATATTAATCGTGATGATATTTTTCGATCACATAAATGCAGCTTTGCTGAGCTTAAGAAAGAAACGGTCATTTATCAAACTCTTATTCTGCTTTTGATTTTTTGATTATTACTGACTGCACCGTTAACACTATACCAGATAAATACCCATAATACTACATCACATTTGCGACATATTCTACAATATCCAACAGCAAATACAAACCGTATCAAGCTCCGCTTTTGAATTGGTAAGCTGCCATGACTGTAACAGAAACAGAAATCTTAGCTTACATTAAACTTGAGAGAAGCTGTTTAAAAGCGATGCCAAGATTTCATGTTTGAATTTGCAGCTTTATCAAGGGGAAAAACTACAGAGCAACTTGTGATTACACATCAAATGCAGCACAAAATCTTCTGTTGTTGGAAAACAGAAACCAGCTCAAGTTGCTCTGTGTTGCTGTGGCTGTTTAGACAGCTGTGCGGGTGATTCATTTGTTTAACGTGTTGGCTTTAAACTTCAGCCGAATTTCGCCATACATTTCTACATGCCTCCTGCTGCGTTCCTTTTTCCTGCAGTGATGTCATAGTCAATTCATCTGATAACACTGTGTGCAGTGCAGCGAGGGAACAACCGATCCTCTTGTGTGCCGCAGTTCATTGGTGGTTAAAGCAATCAGACTGGTGACTACAGACATTAATGAGATTTATCCATTCTAATGCTCAAGTAATTTAATATGATGACGGGAGAAGGCAGTATAGCTGCCATGCGTGACTTTTCACAAGAGCTAGTGACTGCTTATACAGTGGGGTCTCAGAGTCTGAAATCACTTTGTGAAGCAAGAACAAAGAAAAGTTATGACATAAAACGAACACCAAATATTTATGTTTCTAGGTCACTAAATCAAATGTAAGCAAATCTGTAACACAGACCAGGCAAGGTACAAAATGTCAGATATTCTTGCCAGAAAAAGATGCTCTTTGCAACATGCCGGATTACGTGAATTGTTAAATCATGTTCACTTTTTACTGTTCGACTTTTAACTTTTTTATGCTAAAGACAAATGAAAGAAAATAATGGAAAAACATGCATTAAATTTGAAAAATGCAAAGTGGAAGTGTCTTCAGGACTTCAGGAATCCCACTGTAACTGTTACACCAGAAAACTGCAGAGAAGACACTCTGATGCTACAAACAGATATTTTTTCTTTGGAAATATTGAAGATACTGGTCACGGTTCATTATTTTAATAGCGATAGAAACGATCAATAGTCATGAAAAGCAAACTCTGCCAGTTTTCTGAGTGTGAAAATATTAAATGATACACTACATTGCACCTGTCCGAATCTGCTCATGGGGGTTAACCATGTGAGCGCTCTTCACTTCTGCCAAGTTTCCCAAGCTTTTCAGAGCCAATTTCACAGACCATTGGCTGAACTCAAACAATTAATGCAGTTCTTCTAGTCATTAGACTGCTGAAGTCCATTGCAGTTTGTATGAGGGAAGCACAAAAAAAAGAGTATAAATTAAACACATTACATGTGTATAACCATGTTTGCTTAGTGAGTGGCTTCTTAGCTTAAAAATGACAATGATAAAAGCAAATATAACAAGTATAAAATAGGTACAAAGGGTACATTTTGTGTTCACAGAAGAAAGAAGGTTTTGAATGACATGACAGTGAATAGTAATTTTCAAATTTGAGTGAACTGTCCTTTTAATACAGATTGTGCGGTTTTACTTTGTTAATTGCAATCAATCACAAGGCAAGATCCAGAAATGAATTCTGCTAGATGAAACTGACCTGGAACCCCAGCCTTCATCCACATGTTAATGTCTGTTCCCTCTCCATGTTCTTCAAGCGACGTGACATTGATGGGAGCCAACAGTTTCATCACCTCCTTCATGATTGCCCGAGCTTTGTCACTGCCAGTGAACTGCAGTCCCAGAGGACTGAAGGTGCCCAGGTCAGACTCCATTACCAGGTCAAAGTTCGAGATGTTTGCCTTAGGAGAAGTGGAGAAGAAGTCACCACAAAAATCAGAGTAGAAATATACTAATTATATTATATTATATTATATTATATTATATATTTAGGGCTGTCTGTTTAACGTGTTTACGACGGCGTTTTAGTGCCACGTTAAAAAAAATCTTTAAGATCCTAAGATTACGAGATTAAGGTCGTAATATTTCAAGAATAAAGTCGAAATTACGAGAATAAAGTCGAAATACTACGAGAATAAAGTCGAAACATTATGAGAATAAAGTCGAAATGTTTCTAGAATAAAGTCGAAATGTTTCGAGAATAAAGTCGAAATATTATGAGAATGTTTCGAGAATAAAGTCGAAATATTTCGAGAATAAAGTCGAAATATTACGAGAATAAAGTCGAAATGTTTTGAGAATAAAGATTAAAGTTATAATATTTTGAGAGTATATTCTAGCCTTTTGCACATGCAAATGGCCCGGACTGGGAGCACCGGGAGATATTCCAAAGTCTCAGCTTTCAAAATCTGTCAGTTTTACAGCGATATACAAACAATATATTACAATAATGTGTTTTTTTTCATGCTCTTTAATGTGGTGTGACAGATCGCTGTATTTGCTTCAGTTTAAGCGGCATGTGAGTCTTTCCAATTACAATAATGAGACATTATTTTCATTATAAATTAAGCTATACTGTTTTTACATGCCTTCTAATGTTCCTTCACTTTTTATATCTTGCTATAAACTTGAAATAAACAGGAAAACACATTTATAATTTGTATTTCGTGACAAAACTGACAGAATTAGAAAGCTGAGCTGTGTTATATTAAAAGCAACAAAGCACAAAATTATTGCGATTACCTGGTGGCTGGCATGCTACAAATAATGAATGGAAGACGTTAAATATTATGTCCAATCATTTACTGTATTATACCATGAATATAACAGCTTGTGAATAGTCACTTACATGTTATAACCTACAGGCTACCTCAGAAAAGAAAACAATATAACTTATGTTAACGAGTTGGAGCCCACTTCAACTTTTAGAACGTTGTATTAATTAAATAGGCTACATGTGAGGAATAAAAGTATGGACGCCACAGACGTTTTTGCGGAGTAGGTGGTGGAATTTTCACAAATTTGGAATTTTGGAATTTTCACAAAGAAAACAGTATAATTTAATGAACTGGTTCACATAAATACAGCGATCTGATCATTAAAGAGCTTGAAGACACATTATTGTAACGTAAGACACATAATTTGTGTTTCGCTATAAAACTGATTTTGAAAGCTGAGACTTATATTAAAAGTAGGCCTACCAAAAGCACAAAGCTTATTGCTATTGGGTGGCTGGCGCACTACAAATAACGAATGCAATGGAAGACATGAAATATTATTTCCAAGCATACTGTCCCCGCGAGTATGACACATGGTATGATTTCTGCTAATAATCCCACATATATTTGTAGTGTATTAAAAAAGGGTTAAATAAGAGAGCTACAGCGCCCCCCAAAGGAATGTCGATTGGGTGTGTGAGCTGATGTTAAGATAAAAAGTTGTTCCTGTTCAGTCTGTTAATAAATATCATATTCTTGATATTAAGCTGTTTCCGCGAGTCCTTAAAATTGACTCTTCCTCATCCCAGTAAGATGATGCGGCTGCTCGGACGCAACAATATTCAAATCAATTCCGGTAGCCTGGCAACTTCTGCCGTTGCTCTCAATCTGGACCCTTTGCATGCGCATTAAAGGCTATACTCTCAAAATATTATAACTTTAATTTCTACGATTTTAATTATCGAAACATTTCGACTTTATTCTCGTAATATTTCGACTTTATTCTTGTAATATTTCGACTTTATTCTCGAAACATTTGGACTTTATTCTTGTAATTTCTACTTTATTCTCGAAATATTGTGACTTTATTTTCATAATTTCAACTTTATTCTCGAAACATTTGGACTTTATTCTTGTAATTTAAACTTTATTCTCAAAATATTGCGACTTTATTCTTGTTACTTCGACTTTATTCTCATAATATTTCAGTTTTATTCTCGAAATATTATGACTTTAATCTCGTAATTTTCTTTTTTTTTTTTCATTTTTATCGTGGCACTAAAACACCGTCCTACATTTCAGTCTCTTTCAATATAAAAGTCTTTACTACTGACTCACTCATAAAAACAATGTGATGAGATTATGCCCTAAGCCAAAACTATTTGCTCTGGAACAACTAATAGATTAATGAGACCAAAGACTGCCCGTTAGATTTACCCAAAACAAGCGAAAACGAATCTCATGTTTAACCACTATAGAGACTTCAGAGCCAGTGACAAATTGTAGAAGGACTCATTAAGGTAAGGCTTTTCTCAGCGGGTTTATGAGCACTGAACAACCGCTGACATCCTGGAGCTGACATCTCCGAAAACGTCTAAGCAAATTTTCAAATGGATGTTATCTTTATTAACAAACTGCATATTTGAAATCTAAACAAGTACATTATTGCCTTAAAAACTCATAAAACTACATTCTGTGAGACAAAAACGGTATTAATTATGAAATTATAGTGGATTTGTGCATCAGCCATGACAGTGGAGTGATACAAACAGTGACACGTTTGGAGTTACGATATCACTTGAATATCACATTCTTATCAGCCAGTCAGATTCGAGGACCAGAAAGAACTGTTGTATAAATCTATATATCTTATTTGTTGCAATTAAGTTTGTTATATATGTTGCGGTTATATCAGTAGCCTTGTGCTCTAGAAATCTGCGTTGGCACTTACAAGGCCTTATTGGTCGACTAATTGGAAACAAAATCTCAATTCCAAAGAAATTATAACTTATCTAATGCAAATGAAAATAAAACAGCAGAGGCCTGTTCTAACTGCCTAATACAAACAAAAGCAAACTGCGTTGATCAAAATAAAAGGCAGGCTACTCCTACACTCCAATTTCTTAACCCTGCAAAGCCTGACATATTAAATCATTAAAAAGGAAGTTTATTGAATCTTAGGCAAAATATTAAAAACAAAGTCTAAATGTTACATGATACATCATTCAGTTAT
>NW_015625034.1:567070-574533 GCF_001515625.1 Sinocyclocheilus rhinocerous
TATTAATTAAATAGGCTACATGTGAGGAATAAAAGTTTGGATGCTACAGACGTTTTTGCGGAGTAGGTGGTGGAATTTTCACAAATTTGGAATTTTCACAAAGAAAACAGTATAATTTAATGAATTGGTTCACATAAATACAGCGATCTGATCATTAAAGAGTTTGAAAAACACATTATTGTAAGACACATAATTTGTGTTTCGCTATAAAACTGATTTTGAAAGCTGAGACTTATTAAAAGTAGGCCTACCAAAAGCACAAAGCTTATTGCTATTAGGTGGCTGGTGCACTACAAATAACAAATGCAATGGAAGACATGAAATATTATTTCTAAGCATACTGTCCCCGCGAGTATGACACATGGTATGATTTCTGCTAATAATCCCACATACCTGTATATTTGTAGTGTATTAAAAAAAGGTTAAATAAGAGAGCTACAGCGCCCCCCCCAAAAGGAATGTCGATTGGGTGTGTGAGCTGAAGTTAAGATAAAAAGTTGTTCCTGCTCAGTCTGTTAATAAATATCATCCGCGAGTCCTTAAAATGGACTCTTCCTCATTCCAGTAAGATGATGCAGCCGCTCGGACGCAACAATATTCAAATCAATTCCGGTGGCCTGGCAACTTCTCCTGGTGCTCTCAATACGGCCCATTTGCATGCGCAATAAAGGCTATACTCTCAAAATATTATAACTTTAATTTCTACGATTTAAATTCTCGAAACATTTCGGCTTTATTCTCAAAATATTTCGACTTTATTCTTGTAGTATTTCAACTTTATTCTCGAAACATTTCGACTTTATTCTCGTAATATTTAGACTTTATTCTCGAAATATTTAGACTTTATTCTCGTAATTTCGACTTTATTCTCTAAATATTACGACTTTAATCTCGTGATCTTAGATTATTTATTTTTTTAACGTGGCACTAAAACGTCGTCGTACGTGTTAACTTAATTAATTAGTTATAAAAAATAACGCGATTAAAATATTTTAACGCAGTTAATGCACTGGCCCCGCCCCCAGACCTGTACGTCATCTTACATTTCATACAGTTGACTGTTGACAAATATGATGCAGGGCAACAACTCCATAAATGACAGTTATGCCCTAATATTCAAGATATTGGTGCAAAAATGCCCCTATATGTGTTTTTGTCTCATATTTATAGTTCCCCTCTTTAGAAATCACGTTCCCCCCTCTAACGCCGGGCCCTTGGACTCGTCCTAACCTCCCCCCCTTACGGCGCCCCTGATAAGCAATATCACAATAGTGCTGTTTGTCTCAAATATCACAAGTTTAAATGTGGTTTTATACAACAGTTCAGTAAATAAGAAGTTGATACTGTGTTATCTTTTAAACATAATATTGTTTTTTTGCTCAATTTTGCAGAGAACATAATTAGCCTTTTTCACACTTGCTTTAAAGCCACAGCAGAATTGTTGCACGTCTCCGAGCAACACAGCGGTGTTTAGTTTCTGAATGAATGTGTTTTGAACGAATTGTGTGAATCAATGATTCAAAGGCCTATTCATAAACAGCCCATTTACTTCATTCCTGAATGAATCAGCCGTTCAATGAATGAATGAATGACTCATAAAGACATTTACCGCCACCTGCTGGCAGATTTAGTTTCTTATTTACTTATTTATTTCTTATTCTTATTTAGATTATTAAAAAAAAAAATAATAATAGTAATAATAATAATAATTAAAAATAAACAAAATAAAGGGATAGTTCACCCAAAAAAATTTAAATTCTGTCATCATTTACTCACCCTCATGTCGTTTCAAACATTTCGTTTGTGAAACATAAAAGAAGGTATTTTGAAGACTGTTGGTAACAAAGCTGTTTTGGTTACCAATGGCTTTCATTGTATGAACAAAAAATACTGAGATGTTTCTCAAATGATCTTCTTTTATGTTCCATAGTTTATGTTAGGCCGTTATAGCCTAAATGTTTATGTGTAATACATTTTATGTTGAATCAAATAAAATATTTCTAAAGCTACAATTTGTAATGTCTACTTGATCCCTTCTCATTTAACACAAAAATAGCTTTAAATAATCTTTTGTGGGTATTTCCACAATCAAATTAATTTTGCGATTAATTAGATTAATTAATCAAAACATCATGTAATTAATTAGATTTAAAATTTGAATCGACTGACAGCCCTAATTATATTATATTATATTATATTATATTATATTATATTATAAAGCAATACATGATTTTTTGTTAATCTGGGTTCTTGTATGCACAAGTTTTTTATTTTTATATATATTTTTAATGATGGTTGGTTTCATTCTCAACTGTGAATTGCCAGCCCAAGTCATACAAAGTTCTACCAACTATCTACATAATTGGATGCAATACAGTAAAAAGTTGGGTCAGTGGTCAAAACGCAGCATTTGAATCCTGCTTGGCCTAAAACCACCGCTCTCTGATCAGAATCCAACCTCATAAAGTAAAAACGAAATCCCATGGCAATGTGCAGATACAATGGAGATTCAAGTCCAACTGCTGGCTAAATTATTCCATACCATAAAGTATCACTTTACAGCACACAGACCTGACAAATACGGTTTATTGCACTGTTCGGTCCAAAACCAGAAGAGTCCAAGTAAAACATTATTGCCAGAAATAAAAGCTAGATGGATGGGTGCCACAGCACTTGGGTTTGTGTGGGAAATTTCAGCCAATTTGCTCCTCCTGCTAAAATTAGGATCAACTCTGAGAGTACTTTCACCATTAAAATAGAAACCACACAAACCTGGTAAAACCTTTTTGTCAGATGCCATAACCCAAGACAGTAAAATAAGCCATTTAAATAATTCTAAACAGAACTAATTGTGAGGGTACTGTGTGCTTTCAGGATAAAAGAGAAAATCCATCCAATTCTTTGATGAAAGATTTCAAAAATGCTCTCAAGGACAAAAGAGCACTTATATAACGAACAGAGCAAAATGTGCTTACTTACAAAGTCTACATTAACTTTCTGAAACATTCTGTGCTTAACTGATATAACAACATTTGCAAACAGTTTTTAAAATACATAAAACATGCCATAGATTGTTAGTACAGACAACTCAGATGAGCTGTGGCACATTCTAGAACAAGGGTGTCAAACTCCTAGAAGGTCACAAGCTATGTTGGACTAATAACTAATAACTTATATTGGGGTAAACATATATGGAATTCACTAATCGCATTCACTTTAGATTACAGACGCAGTACAAGGCGAGTGTCCATGATAAATTATAGAAAAATATCTTTCAAAAAAGCTTCTTAGGAAGTATTCTTTGTATTCATGTTGGTTTCATATGGTTTTGAAAGTTTTGCAAGAAAGGTTTCAATATAATTACTATAAAATATCATGAGGTGTAAATAAATCAATTATATAAATTATTCAGTTTCATTTAAAATGAATTATTTCAGTCACACTTTATTTTAAGGTCCAAATCTCGCTATTAGCAAGCAATTAACTATGATTTTTGCCTCAATAAACTGCTAATTTGCTACTTATTAATAGTTAGTACGGTAGTTTTTAAGTTTAGGTATTGGGTAGGATTAGGGATGTAGAATATGGTCATGCAGAATATGTGCTTTATAAGTACTAATAAACAGCCAATATGTTAATAATAGGCATGCTAATAAGCAACTAGTGAGAATTGGTCCCTATACTAAAGTGTTACCTTTAATTCACATCATTCGATTTTTCAGTTGCACTACATGGCATTTTACCGCCTGAAATAACCTCAACTTATCATAGAAAAGGTCACATTATTTGATTCTTTGAAAGACTTATTGACCTTGAAACATTGTCATAAGGATCCACAGGGGTCCTCTCTATGAAAATTTTTCCCAGCATGTTTCTGCCTGTTGGCTTAAAGTTTTTATAATAATAAGAAGAAGAAGAAGAAGAAAAAGAGATTATGCCAAACTACTTAATAAGGTTTTCTTTTCAAGATATTCATTCCTTTAATGAGGCTCTTTTTCTACATTATGATTTCAGGACAGTTGTCTCACCCTGACATTTTTTACTTAAATGTCAGAAAAAAATATATATCAAGGTGAATTTAATTCCAAAATGAAAAACATGCTATTCATAGAAGAGGTGTATTCAGGTCAATGTATGCATGATAGCATTTTAATGCCTTTATGAACAAATTAATCAGATGAGAAAAAAAAAAATCACTGACAGATAATAATTTAGCAATTAGTGAATATTTCCAAACAACAACACTGGCAAATGGAACACTGAAGAAAAAAATAAAAATAAACAAATTACTGCTCGTGGCTTAACTAACTAACTAACTACCTAACTAACTAACTAACTAACTAACCAACAATAATCCATCTGAAACCAAACATTAACAAACTTAGGCATAAAAAAGGAAAATGAATTGTAAAACTGATTTAAATCAAATAAATACAATTAATATTAATGCATCACAGGCAATTTCACAATTACTTTAATTATTAACAATTATTTAGTGGAAACGTAATAAATGAACTAATTTATTACTTATTACTTCTCTTCACATGTAATTAAATTAACGGTGTCAAAGCTGTAAGTTGTGAGCTACTTGCAACACAACAAATTAAAGATTGTTGCCTACCTGTCCCGCTGTATATGAAAATAGAACATTACAAATATTCATTCCAATATAATAAATGAACTTAATTAACATAATTACATCTTCAAATATCTGACACCCTTGTTCTAAATCATCCAACAGAACATAACAGTGTTAATATGATAGGGAAGTGTACTTTGTGCTGTTGGAAGTACTGAGCAGCTCCCACCCCGCCTGGCTCCTCTGCGGACCACAGCACCGTCCTCAGTGTTCTTTTGGGACGCAGCCCTGGGGACCCAAGCAATCGACAGTATGAGCTAACCACAAAATATTTCAGAATACATTTTCATAACGCAGCCACTGTAATATTGCTTCACTGGCTAAGATCAAGGTTAGTCGCTTTCATCAATCTGATCTTTAGCAGAAAAGGACAAGAGAAGATTACATTTATTTTTAAAATAAAAGTGCATATGTAAGGTCAGGTTGACACATCAGAGACGGCATGCTGACGTATCTGGGAAGGCAATGCTAGATGATCCTGGCCGTCCAGACAGTTGCATACTGGGCACTTGATAACTTGTCTGTACTTCCTGCAGAGTGGAATCTGTGAGAGATATTTTGGGCTTAATTGTGTTGGGCTTTCTCGATGATCCAGATGGGAGAGCTGTCCGTATGTGCATCCATCTCCTAAACTGCAAGGTATACATAGGAAAACATTTTTGTTTTCCTATGATTTATGGATTCTGAGCAAATAGCTCACACTGTTGCAATAATAAAAAACTTGCATAGTAGAAACAGAGCCAAGGACTGGATGAACTGAACGTTGTTGTTTAGCATTTAAAACGTTGTAGAGAATGCTTACTCTACCAGCAGTGAAATGAATCATGTTGTCTGTGGTTATTGTGCACCATTATAGCTTTATTTCGCCAGTGTTTGTGGACGCCCATTGCCAAGAGAAAGATGTTAAATACAAATGAGCACAACCCTCGGTATTGCCTGTGCAATAAAGCAACAATAGAGAGGAGAGGGGCCAAGAGACTCACACCGCATTGCATATTGACACTCAGCAGGAATCTTAATAATCTCCATTAATAACAGAATACTCTCAATACACTGCACTGCTTCAACAGTTACTGCACTTGCCCCCAAAAATAATATGCATACAGTCTGAACTAAAACATCTTCCAAACACTAATCTTTTACAATTATTTTAAAATAGTAATTAAAAATACTAAAAATAATATAATGACGTATAAACACATGCATTTTCATTGAATTCTTTATGACTAATTTTAGAAGAGCAATATACAGTGGTAATTAATTCACAGCACATGTTTTTTTTCTGATTAAAAATAAAAAAAATTAAGCATTTTAAAATATATATCATAAAAATGCTTATAGGGTAATTCTGTGTCAACACAGCCAGAGGGTCTGGTGAAAGACATGGACAAATATAGAAATAAAGAAGAAAGCCAGCTGTATGCATTGCACAGTGACCCACATTTGGTTTTTGGCCATTGAAAATTGATCAGATTTAACAATTATCTCTAGGACTGAATCTCACATAACCTTAAAAATGAAGATGCCAAAAGAAAAGTCTGTTACGAATGAGAAACCAAAATCATGTAGAGACACAGACATGCAAACTCTGGGTTGGTTGGTTGGTTGGTTGTTTGGTTGGTTGGTTGGATGGATGGATGGATGGATACACACACACACACACACACACACACACACACACAAACATACATACATACATACAATACACAATGTACATAACACGCACAATTTCATACTTCCTAGACACTTTTAGTGTACCAAATATATTTAAATGCACGCATGGGGAGAAAGCATCATATTGCAATATTTAATATTAATTATATTGGCCGCCATGTTTCCTATACATGTTTGTTCTAGAAAATACGAGTTTACTACTTTACTAACACAAAAGGAACAGCTCTGGTGACAAACAGTCAGGCTTACTTTCCTCCTCTATTCATTGCTTGAATTGGCCACAATCACAGAGCGTGAGTGAATGATGAAATGATTGAGGACTAGGCCTACACCTAATGAAAGTCAAAGACAGTCTGCCTCCCACACCATGTTCAGTTTTCACCCTTTCAGTTTAACATGAAGTTATACTTCTGTTTGGTATTCATTTATTTTCACCGATCTTTGTATCTATTCTTATGTAGACAGAACACCATGTACATTATATACAAGTCAGTAACCAGTGTCTATATTGGAAAAAAAGAACAAAATGATGGGCTTCCATCTACACCTTCATGACCCCCATTGAATTTTTTAAAACTGCATGTTAAAATTTTTTGTGTAGTGTAAAATAATCATGGAGTTTATCCAAAATTTCTTCCCTGACCTTTGGTAAGAAGTTTTGTGTGCAATATGCATCAGATGGTCAGTGGACAGACTGTGTATCATCAGAAAACCTTCTAACCTGAACTCAATTATGACTTATCTAAAAATATTTGCAGTTTATTTACTTTTATTAAGTTATTTTTAAAACTTTATATCTTTTTATACACCTTCTACAGTCAACTTAATGAACCAAGCACTAATAACGATTTTATTTTCTACTCAATATTTCAATTTACAGTTAGACGGCTATTTTTCACCACATATTTATTTAACAAAGAAAAACACACTCATTAGTAGGGCTAAATTGCCCTGCAGGCAATTTTGTCTCCTATAAGCACAAAATGAAAAATCTTCCTGTCAAACACAATAGGGTTTTTTATTTAAGAGTAAATAACAAACTAAGACAGGCACTGCTCTCAAATGTTTTATTAAGATCATAGTAATATTACATCTAACTGACAGTGATGATATGAATGCAAATACAACATCAGTGAATCCCAGCTCATTT
>NW_015625034.1:574896-597378 GCF_001515625.1 Sinocyclocheilus rhinocerous
CACACACACACACACACACACACACACACACAAACATACATACATACATACAGTACATACTGTACATACATACTCGAAAAGCATCTTTTCCCCATTTTTGAACTGTCACCATTGGCACATAATGCAACAAGGATAGCTAAAGTAGCTATCAGCTACAGATAGCTAAACAGATTTTACTAATAAACCATCCAATCTCTGTGTAAAAATAACATAATGATGCTGCCATTTTTCTAAATTCATTTTCTCCCCCTGTAATTTGGCTCAACTCTCAAGTGAAAATTGTCATTTTGACGGCCCTTTACAAATTAGTGGATAACTCAGCAAATATTCATCCATGACATTTAATATTTTGGCTTCAATCACTATTTTTGTTAAAAAAATTTACTTAATCAAACAATTTAGCCTGGAAAGCTTCTGAGATTGGGTTGAATGACCCTATAACTTCTCTCATGTGCAGTCACTGGCAGCTGTATATAACTAAATATTTAGTCATGTGACAGAGAGAGGGGTTCTCAAAATGTTATCATCTTCACAGGTCTCACCTAAGTCTCTGATCAAAGAAAGTGCTTCCCAGGAAATGGCGACCCCACCTCCATCATCCATAGCGCCCTGGCCCACGTCCCAGCTGTCCAGGTGACCACTGAGCAGCACCACCTAAAACAGAATCAGAGCAAAATCATACAAATGAATAGTAAAATAAATATTTCATAACATATTTTCTCAGCATTGTTTCCTTTGTTTTTTTTCTTTTCTTTTTATAGTTACACAATTGTTTATTCATGTATAAAAAGGGTTTACATAACAGACTGTAAAGAGAAAAAGGCATCCTGGCAACCTTTTCCAGATGTTGACTGTCAGTCTAAAATGGATCTTGTCAAACCCAGGCCACAGTGAAAGCCTTTAAACTGATGGTCTAGATTAGATTTAAACTCTAAACATCCTCCTCTCATAGTTCTAACACAGGGCTAAATATATCCCTCTACTCCACCGAGAGCATCTTCTACCACTTTACATTCACTTTCGGCAGAGCTGCAAAACTTTAGGAATATAGCTTACAAATAATGCTCTCCAATTTTGTTTTATACTGTCAATCTGCCGTTCATACAATAGCCTCTATGGGCTGGTCAAATTTTATGGCAATAAACATCCTGAATGCTTGTAAAACTCATGAACATTTGGGTAATAAAGCTCAAACGAAGTCTGTTTTTGAGACTCGCCTCAGTTAAGTGAGGATTTTCCAGTTGATTTGTCAGCTATCTACCTACAGCATCCCGTTGGCAAATATACAAATGCTGTCTGGACATCCGCCAATCAGCTACAAGCCCACTCCCTCCAAATGTATTTTTGAATACTGTGACAGATTTTGTCTATACCGTGTCATGTTGTTGTCAGTCCCATGACAGGTTAACACTCCCAACAGCATCACGAGAAAAGGCTAACGGTAATCTATGCCAACCATCTGTGAGTTACAACGGGTGAACTCTAAAGCAACAGCCAACGTGCCAACAGCAAAAGTACAAAAACATTCTGTAGTGACCGTTCTTTTGTGTTGAACAAAATCTACTGTGAGACTTGTGCTTTCATGATCAGACACCAGAAACACACAGATGGAACGTCTAGGTGGAAACAGTTCAGACTGTTCTTTAGTGCTGCTGAATTATTAAACAGGAGACAAATCGGGTCGTTATTTTGTCATTCTTGTGCCATTTCAAACCCGAATGGTGTTGCTTTTTTTCATTTTGAAGACATTTTGAAGAATTTTTTTACAGTATATACAAAAATAAAACTGCTAATGGCAGCTATCAAGCTTCAAAAAGGACAAAGAGCATAATTAAATTAGACAATATGACTGTTGCGCAATTTGTCAAGTCTACTAAATTCATAAAGTGAGCTAAAAGAGAGACATTCAAGTTATTATTTACCAATAATCTTCCCTTCCATAAAGCTTTGAAATGTCATTCACATTTGTGTTTAAACTCGAGTCAAAATGGCCTGTAAAAGTCAAAAATACACTAGCATTCATAAGTTTGGGGTGTGATTTTTTGTTGTTGTTTGGAAGAAATAATTACTGATATCATCATGGATTTACTTTACTGAACAAAAGTGATAGACAACATTTTTATTTCAAGTAAACACTGTTCTTTTCACCATACACTACCGGTCAAATGTTTGGGATCAGTAAGACTTGTAATGTTTTTTTTTTTAAAGAAGTCTCTTATGCTCATCAAGGCTGCATTTATTTGATCAAAAATACAGAAAAAAACAGTAATCTTGCAAAATGTTATTACAATATAAAATAATGGATTCTATTTTAATATCCTTTAAAATAATTTTTTTTTTTGTGATGCAAAGCTGAATTTCAATCAGCCATCACTCCAGTATAAAGTGTCACATGATCCTTCAGAAATCATTCTAATATGCTGATTTATTATTAGAATTGTGAATGTTGACAACAGACAACAAAAAATATTTTTTTTGGAAACTGTGATACTTTTTTCAGGATTCTTTATGAATAAAAAGTTAAAAAGAAGAGCATATATTCAAAATATAAATCTTTTCTAACAATATAAATCTTTGCTATCACTTCTTAATAATTTAACACATCCTTGCTGAATAAAAGTTTAAATTTCTTTCAAAAAAAGAAAGAATAAAAATGTACTGACCCCAAACTTTTGAACTGTAGTGTATATTGTTAGAAAAGATTTCTATTTTAAATAAATGCTCTTCTTTTTAACTTTTTATTCATCAAAGAATCCTGAAAAAAGTATCACAGGTCCCAAAAAAATATTAAGCAGCACAACAGTTTCCAGCACTGATAATAAATCAGCATATTAGAATGATTTCTGAAGGATCAAGTGACACTGAAGACTGGAGTAATGATGCTGAAAATTCAGCTTTGAATCACAGGAATAAATTAGATTTTAATGTATATTAAAATAGAAAAACGTTATTTTATATCATAATAATATTTCACAATATTACATTTTTCCTGTATTTTTGATCAAATAAATGCAGCCTTGATGAGCATAAGAAACTCCTGTAAAAAACATTAAAAATCGTTCTGATCCCAAACTTTTGACCGGTAGTGTATATATTAAGCAGCACAACTTACTTTGTACTCTGATAATAAAAAGAAATGAGCACAAAATCAGCATATTAGAAAGATTTCTGAAGAATGGAGCAATGGCTGCTGAAAATTCAGCTTTGCTGTCACAGGAATAAATTGCATTTTAAAATCTATTATAATAGAAATCAGTTATTTTAAACTGTAATAATATTTCATAATATTGCTGTTTTTACTGCATTTTTTTATCAAATATATTGAGCCTTTAAAACTTCTAATAAGAAAATTCTTTCAAAAATCTTACCAACCCCAAAATTTTGAAATAATAACGAATAAAATAGATCAAATAACACTTTGAGTAAATAAAGGGTAAATAAAGATTTTTTAATTATTGAGTGAAATATTCATTGAAATTCCTTCAAGAAAACAGTCACTGGTAACATGAAATGTGGAAGTAAATTTGGCATAATTTCCAGCATTATGCCACCGCTTACACAGAATCAAGAACATCTAAAAGCTTTACGTCAATGCACAAAATCAACATAAAATGTTGTGTAACTTCTGGCAATTTCTGTAATCCTCTTCAAAGCCAGCTCACAAACAGAAACTATTTTCCCCTTCTTTCAAGTACAAAATGCAAACAAACAAAAAGTAAACCAGATTTCTTCAGAGACTGATGTTAGACCGGCACTGCATACATTACTGGTTTGGCAGGAGGACCGGCCTAATTTTATGTGGTCCTGAAATATGGAACTGATGGATTAATCTAAACAAGTTTTTATGCATAAAAGAAAATAAAAATATTTTTCTAATTGCCGTTTCGGTTTTGAATATATTTCAGTCTAGTCTAGTAATACTGACAGCATAACCATGCTGTCTGGCCAAACACGGCATGAGAATGTGAAAAAGAAAGGAAAAACAAAACAAAAAAGACTCAGGAATAGGCCAAAAAAAGCAGGTTTAGTAGTGAGTACTGAGACAAAGAGAGATCTGTCTCCAGATTAAACTTAACTTCCTAATAACTATGTGACAGGGTGGCATGTAAGGGCTGACTGACCTCATAATTAAACACTATCATGTCACCGTTAATGAGTTCTGACAGGATGAGGCTATTAATTACGAAGCACTGAAATATGAATGAGGGAGCGAAATTAAGAGAGTGCACAGGGAGAGGATGAGTTGAGCCTAATGAGCCCGCTATCCAAGGGGAGTAATACTGAAACACACAATTCAATATTCTGCAGTAAATCTGGACCAGACAGGGGCCAAAACCTATAACTAGCTGAACAATCAAGATGTGTAAATGAAAATTTTATCATAATTTTAAGTTAGGATAAAGTTAGGATAACTTGTCTTAAATCCCTAAAGGTAAGATGTTTCATGATTTTATTGGGTTGTTTCTAATACAGTATTAAGCGTTACAACATAACACTGGGTACATATAATACATTTCACTCATAGTATGGATGTGCATGAGTACTTCTAAGTAACACCAATTATAATGTAAACAAAAATAGATCATGATTAAGTATGAGGATTAAGTCACAGCTCTACAAAAATAACTCGTATAGAGATCTCAAAAACGTGCTGCTGAAAGCTAAATTCCTGTCAAGTCATTCACAACGGAAACAGTTTGCATGCTGCAGCCAGCGCAACAAATTTCCTTTAAGATGTTTTCATTGAATTGATCAACGACTCTATTCAGTAAGAACCGCCATACAAGCAGATAACTACAAACCTTGTAATTTTCTTCTTAAGAAAAAAAAGATGTCCCTTAATTTACAATTAACTTGACTGAATCAGTGAAAAACAGTCGATTTAATATAGGTACACTGTGGCGCTGGTGTTATGAAAGGTATACTCTAAGTACACTTTATAATAACTTTCATTAACAGCCCAAACAATGCAAATGCTTTATAATACATTTTTTTAAAAAATTCATGTATTTGAAAGAAGATTGTTCACCCAAAAATAAAAATTCTATCATCATTTACTCACACTCATGTTGTTCCGATACCTGTACGACTGACTTTCTTCTGCAAAACACAAAACAAAAGAAGATATTTTGAAAAATGTTGGGTTACCATTGACTTCCATTGTGTGGACACAAAACACTGAGGCATTTCTCAAAATATCAAATATCATCTTTCATTTTCAACAGAAGAAAGTAAGTCATACAGGGTTGCAATGGCGGGTGAGTTTCTGAATTTTCGTTTTTGGATGAACTATTCTTTAATGGGTTAATGTTATTATAAAAGTTATAAAGTATTTTATATGGAAGAGAGAGAGACTGACAGACATGCCGTTCCAGCTGCTTTTCTAAAACACGTAACTATACAGGTTAATAGGGGTCTTACAGAATAGGGTCTTCTTTCCAAAAACCTAGGAATGTGGCTGTAAAACACATCAAAATCTTCAACATATGGTTAAAACTGAATGATTGCAGCAACCAATAAAAACCCAGAAGAGAAGTTTTGACTGGTCTACCACAACTAAAATGTTTTCCATAAACAACAGTACTCATATTCTGACCAGCCTAGGTGTCAGCAATCACAAGCCGCGACACAAGGATACATTTTCTACGTGTATTTACGCTTTGATTTGAACGAAAACAGCGAATCCGTGCAGCAAATATCACTGTGCAAATGTTGATGTAGACATTTGATACAAATGTAGATACAAACTACTGGATCAAACCAAGAAGCACACCAGTGGCCATTTTTAAGAATAAAATTATTCTTAACTGCTTTTTTTCTTACTTTCTAAGAATAACATAAAGAATCATTTGTATTCTGGATAGTTCACCCAAAAATGAAAATTGCGTTTCTTTCTTGTGTGGAACACAAAAGAAGATATTTTGTGACTTCCAAAGTAGGACAAAATACTATGGAAGTCTTTTGTCTTCAACAGAAGAAGGGGGAAAAATGTCATACAGGTTTGGAACAACAGTAAATTATATCAAAATGTTTCATTTTTGAGTGAACTATCCCATTAAGAATGTTTTTATCTGTTCTAAAAAAAATGTAGGAAGAATTTTAATTCCTGAATATATACAGTGGGTACGGAAAGTATTCAGACCCCCTTAAATTTTTCACTCTTTGTTATATTGCAGCCATTTGCTAAAATCATTTAAGTTAATTTTTTTTCCTCATTAATGTACACACAGCACCCCATATTGACAGAAAAACACAGAATTGTTGACATCTTTGCAGATTTATTAAAAAAGAAAAACTGAAAAATGCTCAGTATTTAGTAGAAGCACCCATTTGATCTAATACAGCCATGAGTCTTTTTGGGAAAGATGCAACAAGTTATTCACACCTGGATTTGGGGATCCTCTGCCATTCCTCCTTGCAAATCCTCTCCAGTTCTGTCAGGTTGGACGGTAAACGTTGGTGGACAGCCATTTTTAGGTCTCTCCAGAGATGCTCAATTGGGTTTAAGTCAGGGATCTGGCTGGGCCATTCAAGAACAGTAACAGAGTTGTTGTGAAGCCACTCCTTCATTATTTTAGCTGTGTGCTTAGGGTCATTGTCTTGTTGGAAGGTAAACCTTAGTTCCAGTCTGAGGTCCTGAGCACTCTGGAGAAGGTTTTCGCCCAGGATATCCCTGTACTTGGCCGCATTCATCTTTCCCTCGATTGCAACCAGTCGTCCTGTCCCTGCAGCTGAAAAACACCCCCACAGCATGATGCTGCCACCACCATGCTTCACTGTTGGGACTGTATTGGACAGGTGCCTGGTTTTCTCCACACATACCGCTTAGAATTAAGGCCAAAAAGTTCTATCTTGGTCTCATCAGACCAGAGAATCTTATTTCTCACCATCTTGGAGTCCTTCAGGTGTTTTTTTAGCAAACTCCATGCGGGCTTTCATGTGTCTTGCACTGAGGAGAGGCTTCCGTCGGGCCACTCTGCCATAAAGCCCCGACTGGTGGAGGGCTGCAGTGATGGTTGACTTTCTACAACTTTCTCCCATCTCCCGACTGCATCTCTGGAGCTCAGCCACAGTGATCTTTGGGTTCTTCTTTACCTCTCTCACCAAGGCTCTTCTCCCCCGATAGCTCAGTTTGGCCGGACGGCCAGCTCTAGGAAGGGTTCTGGTCATCCCAAACGTCTTCCATTTAAGGATTATGGAGGCCACCGTGCTCTTAGGAACCTTAAGTGCAGCAGAAATTTTTTTGTAACCTTGGCCAGATCTGTGCCTTGCCACAATTCTGTCTCTGAGCTCTTCAGGCAATTCCTTTGACCTCATGATTCTCATTTGCTCTGACATGCACTGTGAGCTGTAAGGTCTTATATAGACAGGTGTGTGGCTTTCCTAATCAAGTCCAATCAGTATAATCAAACACAGCTGGACTCAAACGAAGGTGTAGAACCATCTCAAGGATGATCAGAACAAATGGACAGCACCTGAGTTAAATATATGAGTGTCACAGCAAAGGGTCTGAATACTTAAGACCATGTGATATTTCAGTTTTTCTTTTTGAATAAATCTGCAAAAATGTCAACAAATCTGTGTTTTTCTGTCAATATGGGGTGCTGTGTGTACATTAATGAGGAAAAAAAATTAACTTAAATGATTTTAACAAATGGCTGCAATATAACAAAGAGTGAAAAACAAGCCGCGACACAAGGATACATTTTCTACGTGTATTTACGCTTTGATTTGAACGAAAACAGCGAATCCGTGCAGCGCGGCTGACACAGAAGAGCGTACGCTGCTTGCATCCAGCGGATATTCTCCAAAATGGCGCTACGGTGATGCGGAGAGCCACAGGGGAGACGAATTATTGAATAAAGTCGTTATTTTTGTTTTCTTCACGTACAAAAAGTATTCTCGTCACTTCATAACGTTACGGTTGAACCACTGATGGCAGATGGACTATTCTGATGATGTCTTTCATACTTTTCTGGACCTTGACAGTGTAATTTACTTGGCAGTCAATGGGACAGTCACAAGCCTCCCGGTTTTCATCCAAAATATCTTAAATTGTGTTCCGAAGACGAACAAAGCTTTTACGGGAACAACATGGGGGTAAGTGATATGACAAAATTTTCATTTTGTGGTGGAGTATCCCTTTAAGAGCCGGGAGATGTAAACTTTTGAACTAAGTGATTAATGACAAAATGTTCATTTTGGGGTGGAGTAACCCATTAATTCTCTCAAAATACAGTACATAGTTCTGTTTCAAGTCTTTAGGACATTTAAAAGGAACATTCTGGGTTCAAAACGAGCTAAGCTCTATCACCACATATAATCTGCTACAATGTTGATTATCAGAGATACTAACTTTGACTCAGGCCTCAGTTTGTAAAAACAGCAGTAATGGCCAATGGAAGTTTATGGGGCAATGGTTTCTGTAGGTTTTAAAAGCAGAAATGCACATTTTTGTATGATTTAAAAAAAAATTTCAACAGATTTCATGTGTTTTTTCCCCTATGTAAATAGTGCATTTCTGGTATCATTTTAAAGAGTGTACATGGTAGTTAATTTTAAAGTAAAAAAGAATAATAAAGAACTGTATAATGAGAAAATGTAGGCTATTTCGAATTGTTGTGTCTATTATAAGTTTAGGTTAATATCAAAGTTAAGTTAAGTTAAAAGACAACTCCCTTATTATTAAAAAAAAAGTCAAATATTATACATATTTAAAATGCTCTCAGTAACCACTATTTGATTAGTTTGATTTGATTTGTTTAGTTAAAAAAAGACTATTTAACTCAAGTGACTGAAATTATATTAGTATAAGACCTCTTAAAGTTTGAAATGAATGAATGAAAAACTGCTAGACAGATGTATTGGTCAGTTTATTAACTTCTAAATAAAGAAATGTAATTAGCATTTGCATGATATTAACTGCTCCAGAATAAATGTCAGCAGAAAACAAAACACAACATCCCATATCTGCTGCATGAATTCAAGCACACACACACACAATTCGTTTAACAAAATGTTGAAACTTATCTACTGATCTGACCAGATGAGCCATTGGCAGTTTAAATCCAGCATTTATTGCATTTTATTTTTCCGCTCATCCCAAAAATCACGTCTGCCAAAAATAAAGTGACTTTTTCAGGTCATGCAGCCACTCTGTGAATTGAAGAAATGAGAACAGACTGATCAAATACACAGATGTGCGTAATGAGGCAGACACCACACACTGAAGCTGTCAAATTCACTCTCAAATTCCCCAAAAACCACCGCCATCAAACACGTGCAGACCTTGATCACTTGCATTCAATTACAGAACTGGAAAGTTTTCATGTCTGAGTTGTGCCAAATGACTGCAAACACTACAAAAGAGAATACAGAGCGCTTCCTCCAAGTTCAGATTGGACGTTCTCACTAACATTCATTTTGATGGTGGTTATTATGTATTTTATTTCACGTTCCTACTAAATTGGACACTTGGAAGGTTTTTGTTCTTGTAGGCCAAACCCCCAAAACCCAGAAAAACTATTATTTTGTGTGGCAGGATATGAGGTCATCTGCAAACTGGTTTCATTTCCCTTCGCCATCTCAGAAAACTGAGCCATTGATGATCCTAGCAGTCATGGTCATGTGCATTATATTAAAGTGCTGTTGGTATTATAAATGATTTTAACCAGTTTTAGCAAATCCTTTTTAGAAATATTAGAAATTTGTGCCAGACTATATCAGCCTTGAATATTTTCACATCTCAATGAATTTGGTGAATTTTGGATGAATTTCGCAGAAACTAAATAAAATTACATAGTTTTCTTGTTTACAGAAACTCCAGAAATGTTATGTCATTTTTTTTCTTGAGAGAACATCAATGGTGCCCTAAGCAAGATTTCAGACACCTTCATTATTTAGCTACTGAACTGAATAATGAATTAACTAATTCAAATAGAAAATTTGATTCAGCATTTCACATTAATGACACCCTTTTAAGGAAAAAAAAAAAAAAATTAAAAAGTATGCCAAGATATATTTTTTATATTCTGCCAAAACCAGATGACAGTTAGGATAAGTGTCAGACTCTGTTCCATGTTTTGTGTGTGTCTTGCTCCCCATGTGCCTTCCTATGCCCTTATTTAGTTGATTTCTTCCCAGGTGTTTCCCATGTTTAATTTCCATTGATCCCAGGTGTGTCTCGTCAGCCCCTCCTCCTGTGTGTATAAAAAGTGTTCCCAGTCCCTAGTTCTCGGTCCGCTGTTGTACATCTTCCGTTGAAGGTCTTCGTGTGAAAGTCTTCCTGTGTTCGTCTCCCTTGGTTCCTTGGTGCAAATAAAGTCCTGTTAAAAGTATTCTCCAGCGTCTCCTCGTTCCTCGTGTGTGTGCACCCGTGACAATAAGTTTATGCAAGAGGGATTTTTGCCTGTGGTAGAGGGTTATCTTAACAGTAATGGGACAAGATGGGCCACTTTCATGGTTTTCAATGTTGTGCAATAACAACTAAATTAGGAAATGCTTCCATTTAGTTTCTCTAATAATGGATGATGCAGCAGCATCATCATACTAACCTCATTTCTCAATGAGGTTCAAATTTAGCAGTAAATGGTAGGTCTTAGTATTCTTAGGTTGGATATCTTCCCTATGTTGCCCTAACTTTGTTTTTAGTAAACCAAGCAAAATTGACAGTTCTTGACAGCCAGGGATCACCGTGCATTTGCACATATAGACAAAATAAATAAATACGTTTTGCAATTAGATGCTATTTACACTAAGAGAAAATAACACATTTCCTTAGCGACAGATGCTATTTACACTAAATGCAAATAACAATGGATTCTATTTACACTAAGTGAAAATAGCAGTATTTTCTTAGCAATATGCTATTTACACTAAGTGCAAACAGCTATAGATTCTATTTGTTAAAATAACAGGATTTTCTGCTATTTATACTACTTCTCAGTATTGTAGTACATTATAAAACAGTATTCAATAATAGCGTATTGAGTGTAAATTATCATTTTAATTCAAATTATTAAATGGATGCCACATTATTGGGACAATAAATCCCTCCCTACACCTACCCGATTATTACTTTTTTACTTTTCGATTATTTCCTTTATTTTTATTGAAAATAAATACCTTTCAATGATATAAGATTTGAAAATGGAGGGGGAAAAAAGCTTAGCAAAAGGCAGATTCGAACTCAGGTCGATCGCATCAAAAAGACCATGGTATTTTGTTGTTGCATTCAAGCAATTGACGCCGAACTGCCGCTAATTCAAAAGTGAAGGTGTGTCTAAACAGGGCTGTAGCTCTAAAGGTTTTGTGCATAAAATGTTTTTTAAGTTTCTTCACAATAGTTTGTCAACATCTTGTAGAGTCATAGTAGGCATGTAAGATTACTGGTGTCTTTTTGTAACAAGCAAGAACTCAGAAGTACCCCCTGTGCCACCGGAGCAGTTGTTTGATAATGGACCCTTTTCACAAGACAGTGATGACGCGTTTCAACGGTCATCAGCATCATAAATCCTCTAAAGTTTTTTATATTTTGATTTTCAAAAGTTGTATGTACATTTATAACTCTATACTTTGTATTATATCACTTATATCATCAAATTACAAAAAAAATAGTTAACGCTATGCGAGGGTGAACGGTAAATTTGACATCGTTCTCTCTTCTAACTGCCGTTATCAGTCCCTCTCAATTTTTTCCCTTTTTTTTTTGAAAGTCGTGAAAACACTATTGTGGAGTATTTCTTTTGCTTTTTGAGCCAATTGGAATGCAAAAAAATATATTTGTGGTACTCTTCCATTCACTGCTCTCGAAGTTAACCAAAGTCCTTTTAAGGCAAGTCATGTCACTTGGCGGCCATCTTTGAAACGCCTTTCGGGCATGCAAGTGCAGCTCCTATCTCTTTGAATGGGGAAACATCAAATTCTCCAAAACTGTTCACTAAGCTTACGATTAAATTTCATATTTGAAATCACCAATGAAATCTGACAACAACTGTATCATAAATATTGTTTATTTTGCTCAAATAGCGTTAAAAAAAAGCTTATTTTTCAGGCAAGATCAGCCAGTGCGCATGCGCAGTCCTAAGCTCGCGTTTCTATAGCAACCGGGACTTCTAACGGCAGCTGCAGTGACGCGCTGACTTTACCGATTAGTCTGCTGCTGAGAAACCCAGAAATGTGAAAAAGGTCTATCGTCTTTCCAAGTTGACTAAACTAATCAAACGTTGGTGGGTGGAGTTAGTGTAAATAGCTTCTGCCAACAAGACGATAGACCTTTTTTACATTCCCGGGTTTCTCAGCAGCAGAAGTCGTCATAGTTGGTGGAACTATGATGTCACTTTGTAGGCAAAAACCCGGAAGCGAGTTAGCATTTTAGCACTTCCGGTTCTATCGTCCCAGAGTCAATGGGTTTTTTGAATGGGAGTTTGGTAAATCCCCTAAAATAAGGTCTGTGGTTCACACAAGCTCAAGATACTTTCACGTTTTATTCTACGACATAAAACACACCAGTTACACCCCAACTGTTACGTTTCTTAAAAAAAGACGGTTGCTAACAAGTTGCTAAATGGGACTACAGGCGCTGTCGGAGACATTAAATGTCATCACGCCGAACATTTTATCAATTTACAGTATTTTCCAATTGTAGTATAATTTATAGTACAACTAATTGTAGAATAACCAATTAATAGTTTCCCGCTTTTTATATTGTTCGGCAATGTTTTGTTTTGCCCCGAAATGCAACAAGTCTTTGGATGGAAGATGCTCGTTTTATCGCTTTCCTACTGATACGGAGACTCTTGGTTCGTAACATAAGGTAAACTCATGATTATTCCATTTAAACACCACATTTACCGGCTTAGTCACGGTGAACGTGAAACTTTAACGATAATGCTTAAAGCCACGTTAAAATTATATGTTTAAGATCACATGAAGTTGTTAGAAAGCATACAGATTGAGGATTTTCTAGACGCAAGGATAAAATAACATTTTGTGTACCCTCCCTAACAAAATGATAGCTGAAATGTGGTACAAAATGTGTAAGTTTCATGAACTATGATTGAACACAGAGCTTATTTTTTGCGATAATCCAAAAGCCTATGGAAAAATCCTATTGGCTTTTTGTCGAGGTAACCAGTGTGATGCTAACAGCCGATCCGCATACAAAGTGACGTCATAGTTCCCCCACTCTATTTGCACTTAGTTTTTTTGTTGTTGTTGTTTTTTTAAGGTTTTTAAAATTCTCATCAAAGCTACATTTATCTGAAAAAAACTGTAATATTTTGTAATTTTGTTTGTTTGTTGAAATGCAATTTATTCATGTGATGGCAAAACCTGAATTTTGACATTACTCAAGTCTTCAGTTTCATGTGATCCTTTCTCATGATCCTGTTTTTTTTCTAATATGCTGATTTCATGCTTATTATTTTCAATGTTGAGAACATTTGTGCTGCTTAATATTGTTGTGGAAACCATTATACATTATTTTCAGGATTCTTTGATGAATAGAACGTTTATTTAAATCACTTTTGATCTATTTAATGCATCCTTGCATAATAAAAGCACAAAAAAATCCTATACTGAACCCAGATGTTTAAATGGCATCGTGGTAGTGTAACTCCTCTTGATTTCTATGGGGGGGAAAAAATTCTTGATCAGACTGACCAAATGTGAATTTGTGCTACAGCATTAAACAAAAACATTTCATTGATTGCAATAATCATGCAGCTTAATTTTCAGAGAGAAATATTAGTTTAATACAAAGCATAAATAATAGTTTTAGGTTTTATTTTTGGAACTTCCGCTTTCAAATCCACTTAGAAATCTGAGGGGACATGCTCTGTCACAGTCGGAATGGTCATAATGCTTCTGAGAAACTGAGAGAAATTTAAAGTACATCTTTTTCCCCTTCAAAACAATAAACGTTACTATTATCTCCTTTTTATTGTAGCCATTCATAAATTGAATCCACCTTTTAAGGTAGCCATTGACAAATATTTGCCATCTGAAAACTGTGGCTAATCCTCTTATTTCACAGATAACACAGGACACATCTAAAGAACATCTGACTCACTGGCTGTCACCAACACCCTCATTAGCAGTGATGAGTAATACGCTCCAAAGGTCTATACTGAGGGTTCCCGTTACCATCCATCAGCGAGAACGATCAGTATTTTCAGGCATGTCTCTGGCTGTGACCGGAGTGTCATTGCTCGGTGAATTCAGACTGTGAAGAAACACCAGGGCTCAAGGTTCTGTTTGTATGCAGAATAAAGGCCCCCAACTTGCACAAGTCTTAGTTCTAACTAGGGCAAAGGCTAGAGCAAAGTTTCTCTCCCAAAAACATAGGCATCAGTATTTTACGAGGTCTAAATCAGCGCTTTTTAACTAGTTTTGCATCAAAACCCACATCATTTTAAAGTACAGTAAAGACATTTATAGTGTTACAAAATATTTCTATTTTTAATAAATGCTGATCCTCTGAATGTTCCATTCATTAAAGAATCCTGAAAAAGTATCATGGTTTCGACAAAAATATTAAGCAGCACAACTGTTTTCAACATTGATATTACTAATAAATATTTCTTGAGCACCAAATCAGGATATTTACTTTTCTACTTTCCTTCGGGCAGATGTTCTTACCCAAAGCAATGTCATTGCATTTAAGGTGCTTTTTTTTTTATTAGAATGACTTCTGAAGGATTATGTGACACTGAACACTAATGCTACTAATGGTTTTGTTAAACTGTATAATATTTCATAATATAACTGTTTTGATTGTATTTTTGATCAAATGGATGCAGCTTTAGTGAGCATATAAGAGACGTCTTTCAAAAACATTAGGGACAGTTCATCCAAAAATTAAAATTCCGTCATTAATTACTCACCCTCATGTCGTTTCAAACCTGTAAGACCATTCATTTTGGAACACAAATTAAGGTATTTTTGATTAAATCCGAGAGCTTTCTGACCCTCCATAGACAGCAACGCAACTACCACATTCAAGGCCCAGAAAGATAGTAAGGACATTGTTAAAATAGTCCATGTGACATCAGTGGTTCAACCTTAATTTTATTAAGCTACGAGAATACTTTGTGTGCACAAAGAAAACAAAAATAACGACTTTTTTTGAACAATTTCTACTCTTCTGTGTCAGTCTTAAATTGTGTTCCGAAGATGAACGAAGGTCTTACAGGTTTGGAACGGCATGAGGGTGAGTAATTAATGACAGAATTTTCATTTTTGGGCGAACTATCCCTTTAAAAAGCATGTAGTGTATGTCAAGCTACTATTGCAGGTGTGAGTTCTTTCAATCTTTCAAAAAGTGTGGAAATGAACATATACATTTCAAAATGTGGTCAGTGATATTGTTCAGCCTCTGAGGAAAAAAAAAATCTTTGTTTCTTGAGGATAGAAAATAAGAAAAAAAAAAATGAGACTGATATTTTTGGAATAATTATTACCAAAATGCCCATTCTAAAAAGGAAACCCTTTGTCAAACTTCATAAAAATTGAGTTCAACTGTGCAAGAATGTAGTAAACCAATCAGTAATGACAGTGTTCCCTCCCATTAAATATGAGCCCAGAACGGCATGAGGGTGAGTAATTAATGACAGAATTTTCATTTTTGGGCGAACTATCCCTTTAAAAAGCATGTAGTGTATGTCAAGCTACTATTGCAGGTGTGAGTTCTTTCAATCTTTCAAAAAGTGTGGAAATGAACATATACATTTCAAAATGTGGTCAGTGATATTGTTCAGCCTCTGAGGAAAAAAAAAATCTTTGTTTCTTGAGGATAGAAAATAAGAAAAAAAAAAATGAGACTGATATTTTTGGAATAATTATTACCAAAATGCCCATTCTAAAAAGGAAACCCTTTGTCAAACTTCATAAAAATTGAGTTCAACTGTGCAAGAATGTAGTAAACCAATCAGTAATGACAGTGTTCCCTCCCATTAAATATGAGCCCAGTTTAAAAGCCAACGTCGCCCTCTTTGAACCCCAAGAGTCATGAATGTTGTGGCCTCCTGTCATCCACGTACTGATGGAGTGTGGAGAGCAGTATAAACTCTGGTTTCCCCTGTGGAATCCCCCGCATACATCACAGCCCAGAAACAACAAACAGTCGACCCTGAGGTGGTTAAATCCACTCTGGTGTTATCAGAGGATATAAACATCTCAACCTCATTCTGGGACTAAAAGATCAGTTGATGGGCCCAAAACGGAAAGAGAGGAGTGGGATGATGGACAGAGTGAATTAGGAGACAAAAACAACAAGCCAAACCCAAATAAAGAGGAGGAAACTGCCATTGTTCTACTCATTGCTTCATATGAGAATGTTCTGGAAATGAGAAACTAACCGTTACTGGAGAGAAACGTACAGATTTGGGGTTTGTGGAAATACAGTTTGGGCGCACGACGACCTTTGCCGGAATGGACTGGGTCCATTACAGAGACGGGAAATGTTTTGGGAAATGACAGGAGCACATTCTGTGTATCAGTAAACGCTTGACTGGCTCTACACATTCCATAATGGCTATTTTCAGTTTAAACAGCAGTTAAATTTGTGGGAACATAAAAACAGGTAAACACTATTACTTTCATTCCATTTTTTTCTAATTGACCGAACTATTAACTCAACCAAGTCTGCAAACAGTAATCCAACCAAACTTTGATACCAGATACCTAGATACATCTGGTTTTGCAAGAAAAAAAAACAGCAATCAGGGTATTTTTTTCCACTGACACAGTAGTTCAGACTGTATATTTTTTCCTCTGCTGCAGTTTTTTTGCCAATATTTGCTGCAAAAGTAATAAATAAATAAACAAACTAATAAATAAATTTTATATGCTCTATCGTTTATTTTTTTATATTTGTTATATTAAAGGCAGGGTATGTGATTTTTCAAAAACACTTTAGAAAACTGATTCGGGCCGAATAGCAAAACAAACTTGTAGCCAATCAGCAATAAGGGGCGTGTCTACTCGTGATGTGGAGGAGAGAGCTTTCAGTGCATGGGACGGACATTAGCCGAGCCGAGCGACAGAAAGATAGAGATGGCGGATAAAAAACAAAAGAGGAAAACGTCTGCAGAACGATAAGGCAAGAAGTAGGACCCGTGTAAATATCGGATCAGCTTTCCAGCGCTGGAGAGAACTCAAGGAGCGGAGGTCTGCGATCGGACGCCGAGGTTGCTTTGTTTCTTCTCAATAGGTGAGTAACACCGTGTCTACAACAGCTAAAGTCTGCCTACACTGGACGCGATCAAACGACCGTTGAAAACCATTTGAAATTTGTGTCAGCACGTCATAAATAGAACCCGGCAGCAGTTTTCTGTCGGGGATTTGTTGCGCCGTGCCGCTCACGTCCGTAGACACGGTGTAACATTGGTTTTGCTTTGTTTCACAGAACTAATCGTTGCCTGGGTTGCGTACGTATATGTGGGGCGGAGCTATCAAAATAGGGGCAAGACCCTTTTGGGGTAGGGGCGTGTTTGTTTTGGTGATTTCAAATATCAACATTGGCTACCAGAAATCGCTTACTCTGCCTTTAATTATAAACTATAAATTAGAATTGTCAATATTATTATTATTATTATTACTATTATTAATAATAGAACATTTACAGCTGTAAATACACATAAATACAAAAATCTGTTGCAAAGAAGCATGGAAAAGTTGTAACATGGCATACACTCCATTTATATAATAAATGCTGTTCTTTTGAACTTTCTGTTCATCAAAGAATCTTGAAAAAAATGTATCACAGTTTGCACAAAAACTTTATGCACAACTTTTTTTGCTTAAGAATTAAATCAGCATATTAGAATGTATTCTGAAGGCTCACGTGACACTGAAGACTGGAGTAATGGCTGATAAACATTTCAGCTTTGGAATAAATTACAATTTAAAATACATTAAAACAGAATTTTAATATAAAAATCAATTTTTAAAATCCTAATATTTCACAATATTACTGTGTATGCTATTAACTAACTTAAGATTTAGTGACAATACAGCATGTGCAAGTTCCATCAACTGGCCCGAAACGGTCATCCTTATTTTTATGACCTGGATATCATAAAGTTTTTGGTGATTCATTACGATAATCTGAACACAGCCTCAAAACTTCCTGTCATTCATTAAAGAGCTATATATCCGAAATGGTGTTTATGAACTCGTGCTGTTAAATAACAGGAAAGTCAAGATTAAGATGCCCATGAACACAGTAGATGTGGTGTGCTATTCCAGTTCCCCGGCCCTTGCTTGCTGGTATGAAGCAGCTATTCTGGGTGCCACAAGGTTTTATCACAGCTCAATGCATTATTTATAAGGCAGAAGCCTGGCCCCTGGAGCAGGAGAAATTAATGGCAATGACAGGGTAAACCCCACAAGATGCCAGCCACTGTGCATTGCAGGCATTAGTTGAGGCCAGCTTTTCAAAGTTGCTGATGGCCGACTCTCTGCTGTTTCTGGGAAACAATATGATACCGCATCTAGGACATTTGATTGTTTTTTTATGACAATGCATTATTTATTTGTCAATAATAGATGTTAAAATACACACCAATTGCCTTTCTGATGGAATATCTATATTGCAGAAAAAATCCAAGGATTTTGAAAATGTTTTTTTTTTTTGTCCATACAATGAAAGTTTTTGTCCCCACTGACTTTCATTGTAAGGACGAGAACAATTCTTCATAATATGCTCTTTTGTGTTCCACGGAAGAAAGAAATTCATACACAACACGAGGGTGAATAAATAATGGATATGGATTTTCATTTTTGGGTGAACTATCCCTTTAACAAGACAACATTTCAACACACTGACAATCTGGCCAACAGCAGACCCTTATAAATGGCCTATATATAAACTTGCAATTCCTAACTTACATTCTTCCCACACGCAATTATATCCCTCACTGCTTCCATATTTATATTTATTTGGCAGATAATTTTTCTCGAGCAGCTTTAACGGCATACGAAACCACATGTACAAGTCATGGTGTAATTTATCTTTTAATATAAAATTAATCTCCATAAAAAAGTTGGCGATGGCTATAATGAACAGATGCTAAACATTCATTGGAGATAATAAATCTGATTCACAGTTTAAAAAAGGTTCTTTAAGCATTGACTTTTATTCTTTTCACCACATCTAATCTCCATGCCAATTGAACGGCTTTGAAATGCAGCTCCGGTCCTTTTTTAAACTAAGAATGGAATTAATTGGATTGATTTAAGTAATAGATTTCATGTTTCATAATGAACCTTGCCCTTACTTTAAAAGAATCGCATTTAAAGTTGCATTTCAAAGCTCTTTATGGAATTCAGTGGGGTAGGCCTGCTTTTAGAAGGGGTTTAGGGGTTGAATACGTTCTAATTCTGAATGCGTATGAATGCTACTGACATTCGCAAAGTGGGGAATTCAATTAGGCTTTCTGACATCATGCCTGTCAACTCCATTAGACCGGTCTCTTCATAACAATTCATATCTTCTGCCCTACTTCTCGTTTTTTAGTTTAGCAACAGCAGTTCCCTTTCAGTCGGTCACTCTCGACGTCACGTCGGATGACCGACGAATTGGGATCTCGCTTAGAGGGACCAATCTACTTCGAGTGTAAACTAAACGAGCCAATGCACATTGGTCTCCGTTCCCTCCTTCAGGGAACGAGGGTTACATACGTAACCGAGACGTTATATAAGGTAGAAAGTCTCACATGAGGTAGTAATGCGAGAAAAGAGACCCTTTGGCTAGTGGCATAAGGTCAGGTCCACATTGCAGCTTATTTAGTGTGCAAGCTCCACCCATTTAGACAGGAAGAGATAGCTTCACCAACATGTAAAACAACCAAATCACAGTTTGTTTTGTTTTAACGTGATGTTTAAGGCTATGTGAATTTGAAAATATCAGTGGAAAGAATTCTATTTAATAAATAATTGTGCAACAGTCTCATCTTTATCAGTGGTTGTGCAGAAGAAAAAAAAATTAGAGAATATCTGCCTAATCAATACTGATTATTTAATTGTCTTTGGAAGTTGTGTAAAGTCCGGCAATCAGATTTGAACTTGTCATAATCGAAAAAGTGATTTCCAGTTCCAGTCGTGAAAAAAAAAAAATTATAAAATAAAATAAACAGTGACACTTGTACTGTTCGCATTTAACATTTCTCACTTTGGAAAGGAATTCCTTTTAGCCAAAACGTTTTTTTACTTGTTTATCTTACTGAAAGCTCATTTTTTTTGAGATATCAACCTCAAATTTGGAACACAAATTGTTTGATTTTCTTAAGTTTTAGAGTAAAGCATGTTTTGGAAAATATATATTTCATATGAAATTTAAAAACAGTATATTTGTGCTTTTTTTTTTGATAATAATAAACAAACATCTATAATTTTCTCTTTTTTTCACCTCAGCAATAATCTGCCACGTGTCTTCTTTAAAAAAAAGAGTCCAAATTTCCAGATTCCAAATGTACAAAGTCTGTGCTCCAAAGCATTAAAGATTTCTGAAATGTCAATTTGAAAATGTCAATTTCAAGTCTATGCTCAAAAAGTGGTTAACATGTAATAAAAAGAACTATTCCATAAATATAATTTTGTACCATACAATCTCTGATATTTTTGACCATCATGCGAGCAGCACCAGAGGGTTAAATGTAACCTCAAAATGAATATAAATTTTACAACTATAACAATAATGACAGAGAATTTACTTGTACTGTTTATTATTGATTTGAACTTTGAATGTATGAGTTTTAATTCAATTAGCCTTAATAGTATAGAATTAAGGTTGGCCATTTATCAGTTATTGACCATAACATAAAAATTTATTTATCAGCTAAGTGGTATTTAAACCAAATTTTTAATATATTTTAAAATTTTAATAGACTGCAGAAATTACTACTTTGTTTCCTGTGCTTGATTTGAAAATGAACCATTTCATTTGACCATAGACCCCCACTCTTGCTAGATCAGGATGTAAAAGTATATGTTCTCCTGCTTCAGGCAGCCAAGCCATGGACACATTTAATGAACTAGCTCTTTTCTAAGGCCTGTTCCAACTTTGCCACTCTGGGGGAGGATGACACTGGATGTGCAATTACTGCAGACAGGACCAGCTACACCCAGACAACATGGGGCAACCCAGGACAACATTGTGACACAGTGCAGTGCAATACAGCACAATGGAATGCTCTGTAATGCATCAACGCTAATTAAAACAGAATGGGCCGTGACACGGCGTAACCCCAGGAAACATCCTACACAACAACACGGTTGCAGGATTGACTTCCTACCTATAGTGGTACAGGCACAGTGATTCATAACTATGTGACTGTCCGTTTTTGGCAAGACATTGCAAGCGTGTTGTCATTTAGAATGTACAATTCAGTGACAGCAACGGTGGCATAGAGACAGGTGAACAGAATCACCAATATTCCATTTACCACAATTTACACAAAAAGTAAAGACATTTGTTTGGTAAAAGTGCTGTACTGTATGTGGAACTTGACTTTTAAATTGTTTTGAAAAAACTGAGCAGTGCTTTTCCATGAAAAAGGTGAAAAGACTAATCGCTTGTGTGCGCACACACACACACACAAACTGGTATTCCTATAATTATGGGGACATTCCATAGGTGTAATGGTTTATATGCCGAACAAACTGTATTTTCTATCCCAGTGGTTCTCAGACTTTTTATACCAAGTACCGCCTCAGAAAATATTTGGCTCTCCAAGTACCACCATAATGACCAACATTAAAATACAGTAGCATAGTAGGCCTAACTATTCAGCTACAGCTCTGCACAGTTCAAAAACGAGGCAGTTTTATTCCTAATAAGAATATTTATTGTTGGCAGCCACTTTAACATTGTAAATACAGTTTGAACACTAACACTGCACTGTACATACAGGTGATTAAAAAACTTAAATAATGATTAAATTAAAATGTGTTGTACCTAAAAGTTAAATAAAAACTTTACTGTACTTAAACGTAAAAAAAAAAAAAACTTTACTCAAATAAAGATTAAATTAAAAATGTATTGTGTTTTAACATTAATTTATATTTAATTTTGTATCTGTATCACATTATTTACTGCCATCTGCCACGCGAGCCGCATCAGGCTCGCGAGCCGCGCAATGAGTAACACTGCACTAGAGTATCACTAGTGGTACTTGTACCACAGCCTGAGTATCACTAGTGGTACTTGTACCACACTTTTAGAACCACTGTTCTATCCCATTACCCTAACCCAGTGGTTCTCAACCCGCGGCCCGTCACGAATTCAAATGCGGCCCACCGTGCTGAACACAATAAAAAAAAAAATACTTTCAGTTTTACAATTCATTTTAGTTTTTACATTAATTAGAAAATGTACTAAATAAATATAAGCTATAGCCTAATGTTTTTATGTAAAATAATTTAGTTTTTCATATATTATTTTCAGACATGAGCAGTACTCACATAGCCTAATTAACGTTA
>NW_015625034.1:597550-605566 GCF_001515625.1 Sinocyclocheilus rhinocerous
CACGGTCTCGTGTTGTTTCCACCAGCGCGGCAATCTTTTTTCATCACTAATTGATGGATGTCTAAAATATAAAAATAAGGAGAAGCCTAAAACGCGTCTGAACTATGACGTGAAAATTGTCCCGAAGCCCAGCCCGAGGGGCTTAAAAACGTAGGGGCCCGTTGGACCCGGGCTGAAATGCAGTGCTCTAGCTCTGATCTAGCACACAGAAAACGATTTGACTGAAAATTTATCAGAAGAGATGAAAGAAAGATAGTGGTCATCTGCGCAATTCGGAAAAAGAGGCGGCTTTTTTGCATTAGGTATGTTTTTTTTTAGATATCATAATATTTAGGCTATAATATTACACATCAGGTTGGTTTGTATTGCTGACGTAATATGTAAATGATATGCGTGCGGCCCGCGAGACTTGCACTTGGACCATAGTGCGGCCCGGTGGAAAAAAAGGTTGAGAACCACTGCCCTAACCCAACCCTAAATCTTAATCTACCCCTCACACAAAACT
This sequence comes from Sinocyclocheilus rhinocerous, assembly GCF_001515625.1. Taxonomy (NCBI): domain Eukaryota; kingdom Metazoa; phylum Chordata; class Actinopteri; order Cypriniformes; family Cyprinidae; genus Sinocyclocheilus; species Sinocyclocheilus rhinocerous. The sequence continues at coordinate 598,056 of NW_015625034.1, forward strand.
TTCTGCATGTTTACATTTTCAAGATACTTAATTCTGTATAATTTATAAGATGATTTCCCCATGGGGACCAAAAAAAACTGTCCCCACAAGGTCAAAATTTACTAGTACTACTATCCTTGTGGGGACATAATGTCCCTGTAGCATATAAATACCAGTACACAAACATACACAAACATACACACACAGACTCACACAATAGCTACAAAATTGCAGGTATAATACTTCAAACTTTGCAGTTATTTATGTGGGACAGTGTCATGTGGAGTAACTATTAAGAAAAAGGAAAATATATTTTTCTTATATAAAAACAAGTGAGTCTACACGTTAATCATTATTTTCAAAAAGTTATTAAATATTTTTTACTAACACCTACATTAATAATTCATTGCACCACATGACATTTTACAACCTGAACTAACCTTGTCTTGTCATAAAAAAAATCTACTGATCTGACATTTTAAGAGACTTACTGACCTTTACACACAGTCATGAGAATCTGCAAGGGGTCTATGATATAATTTCCTGTGTTGTTGTTTTTTTAGCATAACAGCAACATATGACAAATGTTACAACATATGCACACTTTGACAAACAGTTGTACCCCCCCCCCCCAAAAAAAAATATGTCTTTGACTCATGTGCCAAAGTGTAATGCCTAGAGTTAACGGTTTGTTTATTGATTTGAAAAGTGATCTTTTATACAGGATGGAACACCTAGGAGTTTTTCTTCATTTAAATGAACACTAAGTATATATGCCTTCCATGAGTCCCAAATGCTGTTATCCTATAACTAGAGAAGCTCTTTAGTGGGGAACTCACTCATTCTTGGTTAGCTGTCAATTATGTCTTGTCCAATATGACGTACAACACACTTATCCCCTAAGTGTCTTGTTAAAGGGCACAATATGATATGTGTATAATGTCAGATGTTTCTCTTTTAGCAATTCATTTTTTAAATGAGAAATCAGTGAGTATAAGCTGCTCATAGTGTGGGCAGCAACACAATGTGTGTGGGAGAGCTTTTTTAAATACCAAGTAAAAATGTTTCCCCTGCAGTCAGGCATTAGGCAGACATGTGAACACACAACCTGTCACGCTATCGTTATGGCTGCCTTCGATCTCAGCGACCCACGCACACACAAACACCAAAACCGTCACTTGTAGCTCTCAGCCCTCTCTCTCTGTCAAACGCACATACACACACTCAGGGGCCCTAATCAACGTCATCAGGGTCTCCGTTTCTGCAGATGGTGGAAATCAAAACTCAACAGGCTGAGCGAAAACACACCAGATCTGTGACAGACAGGAAGCTAAAACCACCTACACAAACTAACATTCACCATAAACAGAGTATATGGCTTTAAATAGGATGGAGGAAACCTAGAACAAACTTATTTATTTATAAATCACAATAAAAACAACAGTGCTGTACAAACCGTACTAAAGTAGTCATCAAAAACATAAAGTGTGAGTGTGTGTACATTTATATAGACCACAACACAATGAGGGGAGGAGACATCAAAACTCTAATAGTGATTCAACCTTATAAGCCTGGGTAAAAAGACAGGTTTTTAACTTAGATTTAAATTCAGACTCAGATTGAAATAATCTGAGGGAACCCAGGGACCATCTTGGGAAATCTTGGGATCATCAACAATCTTTTCTCAGATGAATTCAGAAATCTAACAGATGCGTATTCAAAAGGTCAGAGAGATGGTTAGGTGCTGATCCGGTTAGAGCTTTAAAAAGTCAAATTTTAAAATCGATTTTGTAACAGACCGGCGGCCAGTGCAAAGGATATCATATAGGGGAGATATGATCAAATTTTCGGGTGCCAGTCAGAAGTCTTGCAGCATTTTGAGCCATTGAAAACAACTGATATTAGATTGACATAATCCAATATAAAGAGAATTGCAATAGTCAAGTGGAGATCAAATAAATAACTCTCTTGAACTCTGCAAAAGGTTAAAAAAATACTCTTAGCCTTAAAAGGCAAATAGCAATCTTAATTGAAAAAAAAACAACAACAACAACTGGATTTATTTATCCAGTTGTTTATCAAAATTGAGTGCAGAATCAAAATTATATATATATATATATATATTTATGCATATGCCCTTCCTATATCGACTTTCCCTGTCGGTTGTCTTCACAAAACCCTCCTACTTTACACCTCTTCTCCTCCTACCACCCTCTTTTGGTATGCAATGCCTACTTTTCACATTCCAAGCAATGCCCTTTGGATAAAACCAAGCCCCAGTTACCATGTTTTGCTCATTAAATATCCCACTTCACCTAAAAATATGTAACATTATGAAAGTAAAATAACATTTCATATTGACTTCCATGTAAATCACCTACACCATTAAGCTTTAAATAATAATAATAATAACAATACTTCTATTCAGTAAGGATGCATTCAATTGATCAGAAATTACATTATAATCTTACAACAGATTCAAATAGGCTAAATGCTGTTCTTTGCTGAACTTTCTATTGAACAAAAAATCCTCAGAAAAACATTTTTAAAAATCTTACTGAGCCCAAACTTTTGAACAGTAGTGCAGACAGTGAAGTAATGTTTTTTTAAAGGTATTTTTGTTGTGGTCACACAAACAGTATTCAAGTATTTTAAATATAGATTGCAGATTTAGACACTTTTTTTATACTTTTATTTTTGCAAAAAAAATAATAATAATTATTATATATATATATATATATATATATATATATATACACACTTTATGCTGCTTCTGGTTTTAACAAAAGGAGGAAATTCTTAAGTAAAAGGCCAACTGAAAGGTTATATGATGCATAGCGATTGCGCTTGAGCTGTATGCTTGTCAAAAGACATCACATCATTCTTGCCATTCACTCCCATGACTTGATAGACAAGAATAAAACTCTCAGTACCAACACCATTATCGCTAATGACAGATTATTAGAACACCAATGCAAATCCAATGCCAATTCAGAACAGAGTTGAAAACAATGACCGACATTGACCATTTCACCCAAAGTAACCTCAAGCAACTATTGCAACACTAGGGAGAAAAAGATGACTCCTACAAGGAAACGAGACATGAAGGATGGTACTTATGGGATGATATTAGACTCTAAATGATTAATAGATGCACGCACAATTATCCATGTACTGCATACATTTTATACATGTATCTTACTAACCACAAACAAATGTCTTTCAATTTGAGTCTGTGTAATTCGTACTTGCTCAATACGACGTGCAACTTAATTTGCTTCCTAACTTCATCTTCTTTTATACGTAATCACTAAATTTGGCCAAGTGAGGAAGCTTACAAGATCCACTTCACCACAGTTAGTTTCAGACCTGTTTCCTCATAGTCAGTTATTATTTCATTGAAAAACCAAATGAGGCACTCGAATCCTGTTTAGTCAGCAATCCTACAGCATTCCGTACTGCTGAGATCATGGAGGCGCTCAGAGGACGAAAGAGGAACAAATCCAGCTTTCTGAGGAGTTGTGTATGTGAATGGAAAGTATAGAACATCTCGTTCTCATTTCTTTGAATGAATCTCACAGAAATGTCACATTTCACCCCTCGATGGTGATTCTCATTAAATTATCATTACTGTAACTGTTTCGCAAATATATATATATATATATATACACACACTACCATTCAATCCAAGTTTGGATCGCAATGATAAATTGATGCTTTTATTCAGCACAAACGCATTAAATTGATCAAAAATGACATGAAAGACATTACAATGATCTCTACTTCAAATAAATGCTGTTCTTTCTGTTTCTGTTTCATAAAAGAACTGCACAAAAGACATATTTTATCACAGTTTCCACACTACATTAAGCAGCACAACCATTTTCAACTGTGATAATAATAAGAAAGGGTTCTTGAGCATCAAATCAGCATATTAGAATGATTTCTTAAAGATCATGGAACACTGAAGACTGGGGCTTTGCCAAGTGGGAAAATCTGTTTTAAAATATATATTAAAATAGTGAACCGGTAATATTTCACAGCATTTCTCATTTTTTTGAATATGTCTTTGATTTGAAATGAATGCAGACTTGGTGACCATATGAATATAAATAATATATATAATAACATTAATAACTGTTATACTGCCATGAAAATATCACCAAAAAGGGTTTTATTTCCCTTAACTAAAACATAATGTATCGTTTCTTTTTTCAGATTAGATTTCAGGGTGAAATATGACCCAGCTTTGGGAGATTCCCCTGATAACTGAACGTCTAGAAAACAATTTAACATCAGTTTCTGTCTGAGGCTTCAGTTCCTCAAATTTCATTATTTCTCTCTGTCTCTTACGTGGCTGTGGTCATGCATCCGAGTGTGAGGGATAACAGACCATTCGAGCTGAACGCTTCTATTAAAATTTAAGACTGCAGAATGGTTCTTTTTCCCTTCACACTTAATCACACTGAATCTTTCACCACCTCCCACAGAAGACATTAACAGGGAAGAGTGCTGAAAATATAACGCATGGCTGTGGAACTGACAGAGAGGGCAGCACACTAATAGGAGTAGAAAACTTTCCCTAACAAGTCTCTAATTAGATATAAGCTGGCAATGGATGCTGGACAGATGCATGATGATCAGTCAAAGGGGCTACAGTGTTAGTTGGGCAGCTGAGAAATCCTCTATACTCTCTATAATTGGGGCTAAGGCTGTAGATACCTTATTCCTCTGACTCCTGACTAACAGATTCCTTTCCATATAAACAAACATTAAGAAGAAGCAGATCTCTGTAATTGGTTCCCTGATGTCCTGCAGAGCAGCAATGCAAACAAATGTCAGAATGACCACTGTGTGGCTCGTCATAGCTGTAGGGAATCAGCAGAGGACACCGCAGTTTGTATTTGGTAGTTTGGTAGTTTGTAGTGGTGGTTGTATTTGGGTGGTTTGTACATAACGCATTTTTGCTTTAAACAAAAAATTTATTCAAAATGTAAAAATCTAGAAACAACTGAAAGCAGTACAAAAATTATATATTTTGGGTGGCTTTTTAAACATGTTGAGGTTGGATTTTATACAAAGTGTGAAAATGTGTGATGCAGATACACACTGGCTAATGAGAGGTCTGTATAAAAAGTGTTTATTGGGTCTAGGTTTTTTTTTTTGAGAATGGCACACATGGCATTGCTTGAGGATCTTGCTGTGTGTGATCTCAGGTGAGAGCTGAAAGTGTTTGCTGAGAGTGACAAAAGGAAACACTGTGTGAAAAATCCCATATATGTATACAGTTTGGCCGTGTTTTATGTAGATTACTAACTCAAGGTCGCTCATTTAAAAAAACACTCATATTCATTACTCTAGGACTAAGTTAAGAACAAATTCATACATGTACACGTGTAGTGAAATAGCCAACATTTTTGCAAGAATTTCACTTGCATATAAATACAAATAATTCTCGCAATTATTACTTGATGAGAGAGACACAGTGTTTTCCACCACAAAGCTAATAACCCCAAGGTCATTGGTTTGATTCCTAGGGAATGCAATAACTGACCCAATGTGCACCTTGTAAACAATTTCACTTTTTTTTATGCAAAATGAATCAGATCGAAATGAAGCCTATTTACTTTCTAAATGCATCCTGGTCTTACTGCATGTTATTCATTAGTGCAAGTTATTCCAAAATAAATAAATGAATAAATAAAAAATAAATGTCTTTATTATCTTTCTACAAAATAAATAACTTGCTCAACTTGTAAACCAACTTTCGTTTTTGGCTGACATCATCTAGGCCATGCAGGCAATTGGCTAATATTAACCAATAGTCAAACTGTTTTTAAAACTGGCTTGGAATAAGCCAATAATTTTCCAATGGATAAATTCAACTCCTACGTTTTTTTTTCTCAATGAATATCACATTTTACCCCGAAATGCATTTTATTATGCAAAAGTAAAATGCGCTGAAAATCAGTCTTGAAGGAAAACAAGCTGTACATAGGGCTTACAAGAGTGCATAAGTCAACAGCCAGTTGTAAGGTGTTAGTAATAACTGCAAGGATATTATCATTAAAGGTCTTTAAAAGCATGGTGTGAAGCCAGTAATTTCCCAATGGATAAATTCAAGTCCTACATTTTTTCCTCACTGAATATCACAGTTCACGCTGAATTGCATCTTATTATGTAAGTAAAATGGGCTTAAAATGTGATTTCATGTTGACTTTCGGTGACAATTAGTCTTGAAGGAAAACAAGCTGTACTGTATTTACAAGAGTCAACAGCCAGTTGTAAAATCTTTGTAATAGATTACAAAAGGGTATTATCATTAGGATTCTTTTGTGAGATCAGTACAACATAGCTTATAAAGTGACGTGATGTGGCCAAGTATGGTGACCCATACTTGGAATTAGTGCTCTTATTGGATGGGCATTTAACCCATCCAAAGTGCACACACACAGCAGTGAACACACACACCGTGAACACACACCCGGAGCAGTGGGCAGCCATTTTTGCTGCGGCGCCCGGGGAGCAGTTGTGGGTTCGGTGCCTTGCTCAAGGGCACCTCAGTCGTGGTATTGAAGGTGGGAGAGAGCGCTGTACATTCACTCCCCCCACCTACAATCCCTGCCGGTACGAGACTCGAACACGCAACCTTTGGGTTACTAGTCCGACTCTCTAACCATTAGGACACGACTTCCCATTCCTTCCTTATTTAAATTCACCTACCTGTTCAGGATGCTTGCTGCCTGTGATTTCAGCCACATTGTTGTAGGAGTCAACATCTGGCAGTGTTTGGGCCCCCATAGTCAGACGCATCACAATCCTCTGGCCTCTGCGGGCCATCCTGGCCATCATCTGGGCATCCTCGACAGTGATGCAGGCAGTGGGGATCTGAGGCACTCCAGGCTGGTACCACTGCCAGCCAGTGTGGGGGCTGAAAACAACACCATGAGTGGGTTAAAACTCAGAAATGTGCTTTTTATATAATACATATTGTTACAATATACATTACCGGTCAAAAGTTCAGAATAATTAAAAGGTTTTTTTTAATGCAATTTAAGCCTTCGATGGCAAATCTGAATTTTCAGCAAGTATCATCAATTATTAATGGTGCTAAATTTTTTATAATGGTTCTTATTATTATCAATGTTGAAAACAGTTTTTTCTGCTTAATATTTTAGTGGAAACCATGTTACATTTCTTTTGTCAGAATTCTTTGATGAATAGAAAGTTTAAAAGAATAGCATGTATTTGAAATATGAATGTTTTTAATTTATTTGTAACATCATAAATTTTTTTACTGTCACTTTGGATCAATTTAATGCATCCTACTAGATAAAAGTATTAATTAATTCAGTAACACTTCATTTTAGGGTCTCTTAACTAGTTGCTTATTAGCATGCATATTACTAGAATATTAGCCATTTATTAGTACTAATTAAGCACATATTAATGCCTTATTCTACATTACCTTATTCTACATCCCTAATCCTACCCAATACCTAAACTTAACAACTACCTTACTAACTATTAAT
>NW_015625034.1:609901-624267 GCF_001515625.1 Sinocyclocheilus rhinocerous
GACCCAATACCTAAACTTAACAACTACCTTACTAACTATTTATAAGCAGCAAATTAGGAATTTATTGAGGGAAAAGTCATAGTTAATAGTGAGTAAGTGTTCCCTATTCTAAAGTGTTACCATTAATTCTTATATGTGACCCTGGACCACAAAACCAGTCATAAGGGTCAATTTTTTTGTGCTATTGCTACAAATATACCCCAGCCACTTAAGACTGGTTTTGTGGTCCAGGGTCACATATACACTTTATAATTAAATCTTATTTACCCCAAACTTTTGAATGATAGTGTATCACATTTTCCACAAAATATTAACAGCACAACTGGTTTCAACATTTATAATAATAAGAAAGCACCAAATATTAGAATGATTTCTGAAGGATCATGTGACACTGATGATTGGAAGTAATGGCTGCTGAAAATTCAGCTTTGCCATCATAGGAATAACTTAAATTTGAAAATCCATTAAAATAGAAAACTGTATTTTAAACTGTAATAATATTTCACAATATTACTGTTTTACTGTATTTTAGATTAAATAAATGGAACCTTGGTGAGCATAAGACACTTTGTTAAAAACGTATTCCAAACGTTAAACTGGTAGTGTTTTTTTATTTATTTATGTATGTATGCATGTAAAATTGTAATTATCCCAAACTCTGGTAGTGTTTTTTCTTTTTTCATTATCATTATAATTTTTTTATGTACTTATTGTATTTATTTTTTCTTTATTTATTTTTTTACATTTATTTATTTATTTTTTGAGAAACAAATTATCTCTGGAGTGTCATCATTAAAGACTACTTCTAATTTTTTTTTTCCACTTTTGTTGACAACTTTATATTCAAATTTCTGTTAATAGCCAGTTTTAGTTTAGTTTACAATAGCAGTCCTTTTAATTCAACAGTGTGATGGTTCTGACCTGTTGATGGAGAATGGAGTTACTGAACGGATAAGTGAAGCCACGGCTCCAACCTTAGCAGCCTCTGAGGCCCCTGAAGCCCGATAGGCTACGGTCTCCCCATAGCTGACAAACGGCTGGTTATACACAACGATTTTCCCTTTAGCCTCACTCGCTCTCTTTTTGAGCTCTTCAAAAGACTCCACCACCATTACCTCTGCCTCTATACCTGCCAAAAGAATATAAGCTGGTTAGATATTTGCAGGTGCATGTATTTAAAAGATGAATAGTGACTACTAACCTCCTGGAGGAGTTCCAACACTACTACCAAGCCCAAGTATGGCTAAAGTGTGGTTTCTCGGTAGAAGCATCACCGCGCTCTCCTCCCCCCGCACCCAGTGAGGGATCTTCACTTGCTCTAGATGCACATTCTCCAGTCCGTCCCGTGTCAGGGCATTGTACATGTACTTAATGGCCAGGTCTAGGTTCTTAGAGCCACTGACTCTGTTTCCAACAGTGTCAGTGAACTCAGCCAGCCTCTCATAGGAACGGTTCTGAGCCTTGCCATACACTGCTAGGTTTATGATTCGCTGAGCGATGTCAGAGTACTTAAAAATCTCTTTGGATATTTCTGAAAGCGGTTTACTGTTATAACTGTGAGGCCTGGAGTGGCACTGTAGACAGCGAAGTATAAGAAGTGTCAGAAGCACCTGACTAATGGAGTTTAGACACCTGCTTTTACTGCCAGTCATCTGAAAAGCACATGACAGGGGAAAAAAAGTCAAACATTTCTGTTTTAAAAAAAAAGAGGAATATTTGGCATTTATCATATAGTTAAATATTACTTCAAATAATGTTTTAATATATATATATATATATATATATATACACGCACACACACATTTCTGTTATGGCAGTAATGCAGTTTAACTGGTCATAAATTGTTTCCTGGAACTGTTTTCAACTTTTTCAACATTGTTTTTTCCTGGTCGTTCTTGATATGAAAACATTTTATACACTGAAGCCCAAACATGTAAGCTACTGCCATTTATTTGATCACTTGCTCATGTTGGCACATACAGTATTAATAATAATAATACAGTACATTCAAGCACAGCTGGTTTTACGAAATCTAAAAATGCAACAAACCGTTTGCTATTTTGCAAAAGATATTAGACGACATAGTGGCTTATTCTTGGTTTTTGAGAAAATATATTAAAATACTTAAAGGCGTGATTTAAATAGCAATGTATTCAAAATTATAAATAATTTACCGGCATGACTCACAATGAAAGTACACTGTACATACCTTGAAAACATTGGGCGCTCATGTGGCTACGGCAAGCTCCATGGGACAATCAGACAAAACGCGTTTAGTATTCAACACGAGACACCTTTCACAACGATGTTTCACGAACCGTTGCAGTTCTTATGAAGCAAATGGTTAACAATTTACGTTGTAAAAACACACGGCGGTTTAAAAAATTAACGGTTTACTGTATTTATATTTATGTAATTTATAGATCAGGGTGTAGGCTAAATGTGTTAGGCTAACCAAGATGAAAAATTTTTTTTTAATCCATAGGCATTTCCATAAGATGTATTATTATTATTATTATTATTATGTCCAATCAAATCAAATTCTGTTCTTGCTAAATAGCCTAATATTTGACAACTATTTTACGACCATTTATGAGATAAACGAACGACAGTAGTATGAACTACTGGACTCTTTTGTGAAATTTTGCTATATAATTATTATTATTATATTTATTTTGCAATACAATTCCTCCCAAATGGTTTGGTTTGATATTACAGCTTCGAAAACCAAATCAAATTTGACATTATGACTGGGCAAAACTAAAACAACATCAAAAACCAACACATTTATGAATAAACTATAAACATGTTTATGCATATCTTTTCTGCAGTTTGTGGACAGGTGTCCTGACTAATAAGTGTGAGATTCTTTCAGAAACAGCCTTTGTGGCAACTTGTGCGTTTAATACATTTTCCTGTCAGAGATTTAACATCTATGGACAAATCCCAGAGCAATCTTCATTGGAGGTGTTACATTTCCACCACAGCTTGTGTTCGATGGTCCAAAGAGAGAGTTGAGAGCCACTTGGCATGCATATTGATTCATTATGTACATATTCATACACACAGTGATTGAACAAGTTGAGAGTAATCTCCAAAGAGAGGTGCATAGGTCGATGCACAAGAAACGTAATTAAAATACCATGAGAAAATGTTTATTCAGTAGTGTTTTTTTATGAAATACAATACTGTTTCTGTGACATTACCACTCATCACATTTCTCCAGTTCCAGCTTTTAACATCATTCCGATGCACAAATGTCCTCAAATCCCTGTAGAACTGTTTCAGAACAGTAGGCACTTCAAGGGCTTCTAAAACATTTGTGAATATACATTTTCATAGATTGTTTTTAACTAACATATTACATATAATATGTAGTATATAAATAATTATATTCTATAAATTATTGTATATTAACATATACAGAGACGTCATTGACTCTAAATGGTCAGGTCTTTAAAAAGAAACGATGGAAATACACATGAAAAGAAGAGTACAAATGAGCAGATGTGATTCATGTTATTAATCACCATCACTGTTAACAACACTGTTTGAGTCTTTGGAAGGTCAGAGACATTCAGCAGAATATGCTTGAGTCAGAAACATAGGAGAAATCTTTGCAAAAGCTGCTTCCGCATGAGGGATAATATTATGAAATAAAGAAAAATGGCCTTCATTAGGGTTCCAGTCAACAGTGAACGTTGGGAATGTGTTGATTGAGAACAGTGTGGGCGTAAAAATCAGTAATACTGACGACTTATACTGGGTAAATGATGTTAACTTGTCATGGAAGATTCATTATTGGACTCTTCCACTTGTTCATAATGAAGACTGAATTCATGTAAAAAAAAAAAAATCCATATCTTATTCTAATGAAAATTTTTTTTCTTCCAAGCATTGGGTAAGTGGGTATCAAATAGTTCTGTGAAAAAAACAAAACATTCTTGACCTTGATGCGCTTTTTTTGTGCAATGCAAACTTACATAATGGTTAAAGTAATTTGAATAATTTAAGTAAATTACAGTGCTATGAATGGTGAATGGTTTACCCACTTTACCCTGCATGAGTGTTTACATGAAAAGAGAGAGAATAAAGTAGTACAAGTAGAGAGCAATGTGTTCTTGGCTTCAGGCAAAGTAGAATTTGAACTTTTAGGGACTTAACACTGTACCAACTACATTAATTTATAATTTAACAATAATTTTGTGATCTTTGAATGATATCGGCCAGACGGAAGTACACACATTCATTCTGACTGAAGAACAGAATGGCACAAGCCAAGGGAGAAAACCCCTTTACAAAAATGATGAGATGAAAATGAAGTTACTGATCAAATCCACACTGAGATAAGTTACTGAAATGTAATCAGTGGGAAATTAAAGGTATCAGATATAACCCAGGATTTACATTCCGGAATTGTCTTGCTCTTTAATAAAACGTTCTTCTACTGTTACAAAGTAGTCAATGACTAAAACCTGTGAGCAATGATTTACCTTCATACACTGACAACAACTGTTTTCAAAACCCATAGAGAAACAATCTTTGACGTTTTTGATTCCAAAAAAGAAAATAACAAGCCCCGGTTGGCTTTGTGAAGCAAAATTACTTTTTTGTTACATTTTTAAATATGTAAAGGTTCCCCGTAAAAAAAAAAAAAAAAAAAAATCCCCTCGATGGGATTCACCATTACTCTTGGAGAGGAGTTGGTTGTTATAACGATGTTACTGTTGGCAATGATTTGTCGTTCAGGCGTAGAACTCTTTACTCGGAGCCTTCTGATAGGCTGAGCTGGGATGCTTGCGCTCTCCAAGGTCGTAGCTCCCCTCGTCCTTCTTTCTCATACGGTACACCAGAAGGAGGATGAGGAAGATGGCAAACAGGAAGCCAATCACTCCGCCGGCTATAACCGCTGCACCAAGAAAAATGACACCATATCATAAAAATTCATATGGTTTGAAATAATATCTAAAATCATGTTCAAGTGCACATCATATTCAAATGCTTCAACGAAAACTTACAGATGCAAATGAAATAAAATATTAGAGAAATTTGACACAGAGACAACAATGGTTTGTCAGCTTATAGAATTTATTAAAAAATTAATAAAAAATCATGTGTAATTTTGAGAAAAATCTTTATTTAAGCACTGGGATAATGATTTGATTTTGTCCTTGATCAACCTTGAATATCTTGTAATTATGTTTTATTCTATTTGATATTTAAAAATAAAAAATAATTTTAAAAAAAATATATTATTATTATTTTACACACACACATACACACACACACACACACACAAAATGGATATGCCTTGAACTTTCTAACACAACAAGTAAACTAGTAGTCCATTAAAAAAATAAATCAAAAGAAACCAATTATTTACCAAATTGGTCAATATTTATGAATTTTAATTATGTAAATGTGAACATTTTCAGTTAAGTATATTTCTAGTCTTTAAACTGGCACTCTGCTGCTTTTGCAGAAATATGCACCTCATCAATTATCATTTCCATCATAACCAAATGTAAACTTATTTTGGAAAAAACAAACAAAAAAACAATTGTTCTGTAAAATGTTTGGCATAATTTTTTGTTAAAAATTGTAAAATTGTACACATAAATATTAAATAAATAAAAAAAATAATACTAAAACTTTAAAACTAAAAAAAATGTACAAAGTAGAATTTTCTTGATTTGTAAATATCTTAAAAGGTCTGGCCTAAATAGAGACCCTATAGCAAATTAACTTTTAAATACTCCACAACATGAAAAAGTAATAAAAAAAAAGAAATTACATTTTTAAAGCATTTTTTTCCCTTTAAAATCTTAACAGGGGACTAAAAAGTTCCCCTAATTGAAGAAACACTCTTGTACGTTGTTCATTTTGAACATACCTGCCAGCACTTCTGTCCTTTGGAAGAGACTTTCTGTGCGAACCTCATGAAGCAGGTCAGCATCTTGTGCAACACTCGGTGAGCTGGTGGCTTCAACAGTGACCTGGGGCTTTTCTGTCTGATAGCCAGAGATCTAAAAAACAGAGAGAGAGCCAGAGAGAGAAAGACAGCTTAACATCGAAATTGCTGACACAAAAAACAGTTGAGCTTGTAGATAGTGTCGGAAAAAGTGAAGAGATTCAATAACAAGATTGAAGGATCCAACATAATAGTAATGTTCAGTAAAACTGTGAGAGACAGCAGGTCAGTGTAAGCATCAAAAAGCGGCAATATCAAAAGTATCACAAGTTGTCACAGTTTTGCAGGCTGTGCAGGTTTTCGGAGCAGCGGGAGTCAGCAAAAGCTTTGATAGTGTCAGAATCAGTATGACTGAAATGAGTGAGCTACCGCACCTCTGGTTCTGGCTCTGAATCAATGAATTTGTCTATGCTGATTTTGTCCATCTCTTTGGAAATGGAGGACTCTGAGCTGGGGCTGCTGCTGTAGACAGGCTGCTGAGTAGACCCTTCTTTGAATTCTGGGTACCGCACAATTACCGTGGAAGTGTCTTCATCATCATCTGTGTCACTTGAACCTAAAGAGACATGAGAAATAAAGATATGAGTTGAATAAATAAGCTTTCCATTGATGTATGGTTTGTTATGATAGGACAATATATGGCTGAAATACAACTATTTGAAAATCTGGAATCTGAGGGTGCAAAAAAATCAAAATATTGAGAAAATTGCCTTTAAAGTTGTCCAAATAAAGTCCTTAGCAATGCATATTACTAATTTTTATATGTGTGTGTGATATATTTACAAAAATGTATGAAGTTTTGATATATTTACAGTAGGAAATGTACAAAATATCTTCAAGGAACATGATCTTTACTTAATATCCTAATGATTTTTGGCAAAAAAGAAAAATCGATGATTTTGACCCATACAATGTATTGTTGGATATTGCTACAAATATACCCGTGCGACTTAAGACTGGTTTTGTGGTCCAGGGTCACATAATATATTATATTATATTACATTTTGTGAGGATTTCAAATGTACTCTTTCTGCAGTTTACACTTAAATGCCAGTAGGTGGCAACAAGTGACTCTTTATGAGCGAGTCATTGGAATCATTTACTCAACTGACTAGGGTTGCATTCCACTTTGTTTTTTTATGCTGTTCTCTCACTAACTTCCCTATGTCTCAGATGTACGTCAGTGATTACACTGCAGGAGTGCCCACTACTGGTGGAACCCTTGCAATTGGTGAATTGGAACGTCCTAATTGACTATGGATGATTAAGTTGATTAATTATTTACTTTTTTTTTTTCCTTTACAGATTTGTTTGATGCAGCATTCTGTATGTATATAGATATGCTTCAGCTGTTTTAAATATTTAAAAAATAATTTATATATCATAGAGTTGTTTGGGGTGGGGGTAAATTAAATGCAATCTGCGGTGACATCACAATCGAGTTGCATTGTTGTATATGGAGTGGCCTGAAGTGTACAGCACATATGAAGCAGACTTGCTCCCTCTGTCAAAATCGAGGGGTCAAGGGTCTGTCCATATAAATTTATATAAATTAATACTTTTATTTAGAAAGGATCCTTTAAATTTATCAAAAGTGATGATAAAGGCATTTATAATGTTACAAAAGATTTCTATTTCAGATAAATGTTGCTTTGAAATCACAGGAATAAATTACATTTTAAAATATATATAAATAGAAAGTTATTTTAAATAGTAAAAATATTTCAAAATTTTACTGTTTTTGCTGTACTTTGGATCAAATAAATGCAGGCTTGGTGAACAGAAGAGACTTCTTTAAAAAAAAACATAAAAAATCTTACGGTTCAAAAACTTGATAATATGACTGTATGACAGAAATAATACTGTGTAGTTTGAAAATACTGTTTGTGAAGTTGTTTCTTAACCAAACATGGTAACTGCTCTCTCTGTGTCAGCGGCAGTGCGAACGCAGATTTGAATGATCCGGTAAGACCTTTTCAAAGGTTTAGTAGACACGGGAGAATCGTTGTCATTTAGAAATGAGATCGTGTGGTTGTCTGAATCGAGATCGCGATCTTTTAACGATTAACCGTGCAGCTCTAGTCTTGGCTGACCACGTTTGACTGCAGGTGAAACATCTGTCCGCTCACAGGGTGGGCAGCATTGACTAGCAACCACCTAGCAGCCCTTCTATTACCAAAACATTACACAACCTTTAGACACAACAAAACTGGCTCTGTGGGTTGATTATAAATACTTAATTAAATGATTTTCTAGTCCATAACTTAATAGGTAATGAGGTGACGAGGTGCTCTACTAAAAGTCCATAACTCAATGATGCACTAGTAAGACGACTGAGAAAATGTCCAAAATTGCAGTTTTAATAGCATGTAATAGCATCATTTGTCTTTAATAATTATAGAATAAACATTACTACTCTAACTAGCCTAGACTTTTCCATTTTTTAGGTGCTGGCACAGTGCAAGGGTGTTCTAGGTGGTTGCCAGGTCATTTCTATGCGGTTACAAGGTTTTTGATTGGATTGCATACAGATGGCTACTTCCTAGACCAAGCCAAAACAGCTGTTCCATGGGTTTCTATGGCCCTGTTACAAATGGCATACTTAGTGTGTACGGTCGCATGCTAGCGTCCAGTGAGTCTTTTTTATTTATGATGTCCCATTTGTCATTTTCATTAGGTTTCAGAAGGGTCCAAAGCAGACTACTACCCTACATTAGGGCCATTTTATCTTCAAAGTGTGGACTTTGAGGAAGAATCAAGACCTTAGGCTGGCATGGCTCAGGGTTTTTGCATGTCTGATGATCTGGGCTGCCTCAGAATAGTGATAGTACTAAAATGGGCAATTTTAGAATCAGCTGGACTGATATAAACAATCCTTACCTGATCCTGAACCAGAAGTGAAGTCATCATCATCTAAAGGGTAGTCACCAGACTGCTGGTCATCCAAATAGATGTCATCAGTTGAGGCAGGGGACTGACCAGAGACCAGTACCTACACAGGTAAACACAAGCAGAACATTCAGAGCCAAAACATCTAATTTCATCTGAAAATGTTTGAAATTCTAGTGAGCTAGTGAGCTTTCTTCAAAGAAAAATATTTAGCCATTCCTATACATACAAAATTATCTCAAAGAAATCTTCACAGTTACAAAAAAAAGAAAGAAAGAAATGTACACCACTTAAGTACCATTATTAACATATCAAACAAAACCTTTTTTTTCCATTTCCAAACACAACACTGAAGAAAATCCTGGCTGATTTTGTTTTATGCTGAAGACATAAACAACAAATACGCCTGCCCAAGGTTCCTCCCACTTCTGTTTCCCTAGAAACTACCTCAAAGGAAAGTAATGTTTGATTCTCTTCCTCAGGAGAAAACTCTCTGAAAGCTCTCTGACCCACTAAAACGGTGCTAAAAAACCAATCTAAAAGTCAGCATCTGTCATTTCTCCACACATTGTGGAGGTAACAAAAGGTTTATCGCTCTGAAGTAATACTTCAAGGTTGAGGGGGGTGCAAACGGACAGCCACGGTCTAGCAAACAAATGTCATTGTTGTCAAGATAGAGGGGCAGATGGACCAATGTCTGTTTCCAAAACCTATGACCCTTTCTTTTTCACCGTGTTGGTATCACATCCTCCAGTGACCTTGTCATCTCCCACAGACCTCACCATTCATGCTCGCTCGGGCTCAGCCGTCTCTGATCTTTTCTATCCATATTAACCCTTCAGCAAATCACAATGCGCCACAAGCAGGACCAGTCACAAAAACAGCCGGCCACGCTTTGTGCACCTGTGTGTGATTGTATTTCTTATATTGTGGAGGGCAAACAATGAAATGAAGCACTGATATTGTCTGTATATGTGTGTGTATTTGATTAAAGTCTACAAGAGCGCCAATGGATCCGACAATGAGATTGGATAATACTCCAAGCACCTTTGTGTGCAATCTGAATCCTCCTATTCACCCGGATGATAAATAATGGCACTCAGGTGATAAGGTTCAATTTTATAGTGGTCACTCATGCAGGATAAAAACCCAGAAAGAACGAAGGGGTTGGATTCAAAGCCTGTACAATAACAGGAGGCTGGAGCGGGTGCTGTTTTCAGAGGCGCTGAGGGGGAGATTAAACGGGACTTGAAAGCCAATGGAAGACTAAATAAAGCCACAGAAGAGCCAGAGCCTGTGATCAGCCTGTGATCAGCCATGGGTCCTGCTCAGGACATCTCAAACATACATCAGCCTCTGTTTGACTCTTCACATTTTTCACAGTCTCCTCACAAAGCAAAGGTTTTCATTAGGTGTCATTGCTCATCGTGACAGAGAACACACAGGAAAACGGGATACAAAAACCCTGTTTAACCTCGACAGCTTACAATAATTGAACTTGAGTGACATATGGGCTGTGTATGAAACCTAAGGCAGCTGTCCAGACAGTCAATGACTAAACAGCCAGTGTTTTTGTATAAAGGTTCCTAAGCAAATTGGTTTCAGACAGACTTCAAAGGCAACGTAATGTCATCTCAAATGATCTAGAACAAATTCATGTGAGCTTTAGACATATCTGCGAATATTTAATGTCAACAATGCTTATGTCCAGGAAAGGAGAGTCAATGAAAAACAAAAATCAGCATTTTTTTATAGACAGGATCCACAAACTGTGGATTTGAATGCACCTTGATGTCTTCCTACTTAGTAAAATGTGTAGGACAGGCAGCAAGGAGCTATTTCTACCTGATCCAGATAGTTCACTCAGAATAAAAACCCTCTCATCATTTACTCACCTTCATGTTGTTCCAAACATGACTTTCTTTCTTCAGCAGAACACAAAAGAAACATTTTAAAGAATGCTGAGAACCAAGCAAGATTGGACCCCATTGACTTCTACTGTATGCACAAGAAAAACGCTGAGACATTTCTCAAAATATCTTCCTTTAGGTTCCACAGAAGAAAGAAAGTCAGGTTTGAAACGACACAAGGGTGAGTAAAAGATGACTGAATTTTCATTTTTTTGTGTGAACTATCCCTTTAGGAGCTATTTTTACCCGATCTGCTGACCTTTAAAAACTACTTCTGTTGATGTACGTTAATGTTGTCAGTTGAATCAATGATATGAATCATATTGCAGTTCATTCAGATGTTACCACATTAAGCACATTTTTATTTTCAAAATGAATCACATTTTACAAAACCTATTTTTTACTGTCTCTGCATACTACACCTTTGAAAGCACATTTTTTTCATTTTCACTTTCTCTTACTTTCTCTCTCTCTTTTATTCCACATTTAGAACATAATATTAAACATGGTAAGATAGCTTGTCTGAAAGTCGCTGCCATGATGTCTAGGATGCAGTGCTATGCATTTGCTAATGTGCTCTGTTGATGAGGAGCTCAGGTTTTTAGTACGTTGCTAGGAGGTCGCTAGGGTATTGGTAAGAGGTTTCTAGTGTGTTCTGGTTGGTTTCTAGGTGCTTATGGGCCCAAGTCAAAAGAGCCCACGATCAAGTCAAGTACGATATTCTAAGCATTACAGATGTGGCTCCAACCCCTCCATTAATGGAAGTCAATGAGAATTTTTCAATAGTTCTATATTCAACCAGGTGAAATCTACATGTCTGACTACTGAGAAATAGTACACCTCTCTCTAGTTATGGTTAAGGGCTTGTTCAGATACACATGTACACTTCATTTTCTGCATTCTGTCTAGCGCACAGTTTAGTGTGAAAGTCATCCATTGACCGTGGGCGCAGATAGACGTGTTAGGGCATATGCACAAAACCTAGTGGACCATATTGAGAACTCAAGTCTGTGCTGATGATGCAAATTATGTCATGTGAACAAAAGTGGAATGCGAACAAATGAACTTTTGACTTTAAGTTGGCATTAAATGGAATTTTTCTTATTAATTGACCATTATCCAATCAATAACCAATGTTTATAGACCCAAGTCCCCACCAAACACTCGCTCTTAAAAATAAAGGTTCTTTTAATGGCATCTACTGTTCCATGAAAAACCTTTAATATCCATGGAACCTTTCAATTGCAAGTTCTTCATTGTGGAAAAAGGTTCTTTAGATTACTGAAATGTTCTTCACACCAAGAAAAAAAGGTTCTTTTAAAAACTGTTCACTAAAAGCTTCTTTGGGGAACCAAAAATGGTTTTACTATGGCATCTGTGCCAAAAACGTTAGAATCACTTTTGGAATCTTTATTTTTTAAAATCTGTTCCAATCGAATTTTCACTACAATATGGAAGATACTTTGTTACTTCTGTTACATTGCGACTTTAAGTATGAGCAATAACAGTAGTCATGCCTATTTTAGCTAATAACACTAAATATCTAATACAATACATGTAAAGAAGGTACAAAAGTTAAATTGCAAGAGCATAAGGAACATTTTATTCATAAAAATAGCACATTTATATTTTTTAAAGGTCAAACTAAACCACCAGTATCAAATCCTAAAATAATTATGACATACATTTTTCCTTGTTTTTCTCTCATAGGAAATTGAGTCTCTGTTGCTTAATCTGTCTTCCAGCGAGAACGATTTTGATCCCTGTGATTTTCACACCCATGTGTTTCATGAAAACTGGCTTTAATGAATGGCTAAATTTTTCAAAATTGCTAACGGGATGAAGGGACTAAAAAGTCACGAACTGAAAGAAATTACTGCAGGTGGAGCAGTCAGATCTCAGATTTCAGGCTGAAGTCACTGTATTTTCTTTACTTTGAGGACGGCCATGAAAGAGTGAGAGAGACGTAAGTGAGGAAAAGCGAAGGAGTGAGCGAGCGAGGTTAGAGTGTGTTGGATAATATCTCTCATTCCAAAACAAACTCCTGTCAGCCATATGAAGGTGAGAGCCACATTCCTGAGTTCCCGGACTGCAACACAAGTGCTGTATTGTGCGAGGGTCTGAGTCCCTCTCTTTCAGCCCGTGCCAATGATACAGCTGGACAGGAAACTCTGAAACTCACAACCAGCTCACTCTTCTCACTCAAACAGCCTTGCCAAGCACACCGTGTCTCTCTCTCTCAGCACACCGTCACCAACTCGTATGTTCCACACAGTGTCCAGCCAGCTGTAGGCAGCTGCCAAGTCGCAGAGTTGAAAGCAGAGAGAACGCACTGACACATATGCTGGATTTGGCAAGCGGAGGTCTAAAGTACATAAAAGGAAAACATTTACTGCCGACCGAAAATGAGGTGAATAATTCAAAGACAGGAAGCAACCAGGCCAGGAAATTAGAATGCTGTCCGTGCCAGCATTAAAATGTCTACACCTATATTGTAATTTAATATGCTTTTAATATGACTTCATTTGTCCTTCACATAGAGAATGACAGTGACAGAAGCTAAATGCTAGTGGCAGTTCTCCAGGTGGCTCTGTCGGTTTCCACACCCTGTGAAATCCTGATTAATTAAGTCTAGTCAGGCTTCCCTCACACTCTTACCACAAGAGACACAAATACCGTAAACTGAGCTAGCAAATGCAGCTATTTTCCATAAGCCATTTCTCTCAAGTCAACAACATCTTGTAGAATGGGTGGTATATCCATGGACAGACTCAGTATGGACTGAAAAGCAGCTCTTTATGTTCTAAATCTCTAATGTTAGTCTTAACTGTAAAAATGAAAATCTACGGTTAAGTCATACAAAAATAAACAACCTACAATTGTCAGTGTGGCTACTTCAACTTACAAACTGTACTGTACTGTATTTCAATAATATATCAGATGGTGTAATAATAACTAATTATCTTTGCATTTTAAATACATGTGAAGGCCTCGATATATCCCAAGCAAATTGAAGAAGGAACTGGTGTGACAACTGCCAAAGTGAACTTTCTAGAAAAAGTTTGCTGGAGAACTGCTTCATTGTATAAACTGAAGTTGTAATTCTAATTGAAAGCAACACAGACATCAATTTTTCATGTTTAACACTGTAAAGCTGCTTTTAAAGCAATCTTTTGTATAAAGTGCTATAGACTTGTTCGGCATTGCTGGGAACGCCCACAAAAACGTCATAACCGTTTATGCCAAGGGGGAAAACAAACTATTCGAATTAACGCGCGGAGACCTTGTTAGGCGCTTGATCTTTACTTTTTGTGATGATTTCGACTGATTATGAAAATGATTAGGCAGCCGCTGCACACACTACATAGAATAACGCTGCGCATTTCAAGGCACTTCAGTGCAGTGGACCTTAATGTTACCTGTTTTGTCAATGTTAAAATACTTAATATATCAATAAGAAAGTACGGCAGGCTTTTACTCAAGTCTTTATCACTTTATTAAAATTAAGCAAAACAAAACGACAAATGTTTACTTTCACAAGCCGTCTCGTATAGGCTTGTAGTAGCCTAAGCTGTCTCTTGCTCAATTAGGGAACA
>NW_015625034.1:624513-650732 GCF_001515625.1 Sinocyclocheilus rhinocerous
TAAGCTGTCTCTTGCTCAATTAGGTAACAAAAAATGTCGGGAAACGACACCTCTGACCATTCCGTTGGGTCGTTTGTCCAGTCACAGATACCGTACGGACAATCCGACCCAATATGGCTCAGTTTTTATGCGTATGTTGCTCTGTCGAGCGGCAGAAATAATTTTACGTAGGCCATTCTGAGTCAACACCATGCTTTTCCAATGAGGGGGAAAGGACTGTTTTCCCCCACGCCGACTCCGCCCACACAGCTATGACGCGACACCGATCAAGTCTATATAAATAAGCATGACATGACGTGACTGGAGTGTTGAATTGCAGAGCTGATATCAAACATATACACATCGCTATGATCAGATGCTTTCTTAACCCCTGTTTTCTCTATCAGCTTTGTTGTGTTTATCTGTGTGTTAACTTCTTTTTATCCCTAAACGAAAAACAAAAAAATAACTATGCTTTATAAATGTATTAAATTTGTAGGAGTCACACCACATGAAATTTTACAACCTGAACTAACTTATATCAAATTATCTGAGATTTTGCTTGATTGAACTGGGCACACAAATAAGGGTCTGCAGGGGTCCTCTCTATGATGGAATTTTCCTTTTTTTCTGCATGTTGGTGTCAAATTCTTCACCAGTCGTGGCACCACCACTCCTCTCTACATGAGGTCTTTCTCCCCTGAATATTAACTCACCCTGTACTATAATGACCTGAAACTTTTGCTTCATGCCATCTTCTCCCACAACTGTTCTCAATTCACCTTATTAGCCTCTATATTCTGTTCAGTTTCACTTCAGTACACATTCTTACCAATTCTAGTTGTTTCGCAATTCTGAGTGTTATCTTTACCTTCAGCCTGCCTGTGTATTACATTACCTGTTTACCCCTGCTGTCTCTTGATTTGGATTTGTTTGCTTTGTCAGAACTGTCTGTATGGTTACTGACCTCTGACAGTCTGAATACTCTAAATAAACTCAGCTAATGGTTGTACTTCGGAGTCTGACCCTGTTCTACACAGTTGGTTACACCACATGAAACTGAAATATACACTTTTTGTTTTACAATAAATAATCAGAAAAGTTTATGGCAAAGTACTTTAATGTTTCTTTTCAAGAATCGAATTCATTTTGTGAGGACTTTGTCTTCACTATAATTTCTGGACAGTTGTATCACTGACATTTATTAAAAATATAAAAAATTATTGTAATTTAGAAATAAAAAACGTATGAATTGCATTTTTCAAATATTTTTGAATAAATTGATAGATTCGTACAAAAAAAAATCTATATCCTGCGATTCACCAACAAAAATAAAGCACAAGCACTTTAAAGAAACTTATTAAAACTAAGTTCGTTTTTTGTGCATTTTTACTTTATAAAATTTCTCAGGCCCAAATTCAAACTCAACCCAAGTGTATGTTTAATAAAAACAACCTTTTTAAAGTTTTGGAAAAATGGAAGCAGTGACAGATCTTCTCTTCCATATTGTGATGTAAATTAGAGTCAGATTATTGAAAAAGAACAAAAAATTAGAACAGGGACTCTATCCATTAGTTGTTGATTGGATTGATGAGATGTGGTCGTTGCACTCAAAACTGAAACACATACATGGATGATTTGTTCACAATAAGATTTATAACATGTTTTTTTTTTTTTTTTTTACAAAATATAGGGGGTTACTTTCATTCCATGCCATATTTAATAGCACAGACCTTTGTCAATCTTTGCCATTTAGTTGATGCTTTAATCCAAAGTGCATTTGTTACAAGGACGGTCCTCAGGGAGTCACCAGGGGTTGAATTTGTTTGTTTAAAAGCAGGGTATACCATTGTGGTGGTCCTATTTATCATAAAAATAAATGGAATCAGTGAGTCGGGAATGCATATATACGGATGAACATAAAAGAGCACCGGCTACATAGTCTAACAGGCTTATGAAAAGGAGAAAAATACAGCAAAGAAGAGAGAAAACTACCAGTTTAGAGACTGAATTGAAGACACTGAATACACAAGACAAAGCAGGGTTTTTTTTAGCTGCTGGGTGAAGCTGAAGCTCACACTGCCAGACTAATATGATTATTACACTCCGAACGGCCCCTTTACACATTCCAGACTGCATTCGGTTCCCTTAATATAATCTCAATATGAAGCAGACTGCTGTGTTTCCTTTGAAATTCCTCCCCATGCCCCTGAGGCCTGGCTGTGTAATTTCACATAGTCTGCTGCTCCGCTCCAGCCGCAGGAAAACGTGGTGTGTTTTCCTAGATCAGACTGACACCTATTACACAATGATGCAAAAAAGCCACCATCTTTCCTGGTGGAAAACACAGACAGAGCCAACATCTTCCTCTGGTTCTCTCTGATCACAAGTACAGAGCGAATTACCCATGGACACAAAGCTAAATCCAGTGTGACCTCAGTCGTCTGCTTCACTTTAATTAACAGACATACAGTACAGTGCTTCATGATTTACCCATGGGGTGACATTTAACCTATATGTTGCATATTGCAGTCTGTAATAGCTAGTTAGCTGAAAATATATTTAAAGGTTTTTCCCACTGTGATAAACCCTGGGTTAACATCGTTTTTAACCCCCAGGCCACTTTTAACCTTGGGTTAAGCAACGTTTCACACTTTTAATTCTGAATGGGACTTAGCACTGGTTTTTTGCTCTAGGTAATGAAGCCTTAATCCATGCCCACGGATCGCCTGCAGTCTTTTTACAGACCGCCTGATACATATTGCACACAAAAATTAAAAAAAAAAATTTTTTTTAAATTATGTATATATATATATATATATGAAGAGTTCAGATGCAAAAGCCGCTAAGTGCCGTTTGAAATTTTCTTCTAAAATTAGCATTTTCATCAGGCTCCTATGTGTAGGTTAATTTCACTTTAATGGCAATGAATAGGTTGTTTTCATTGCTATTAAAGTAAAATAACTGAACATAAACATAGGAGCTTGAGAAAAACGCTAATTTTAGATGAAAATTTCAGATGGCACTTAGAGGCTTTTGCATCTGAACTCTTCATATATATATATATATATTTATATTTATAAGGTACAGTAAGTCACTGATACAATCAGTGCTTTTGAGAAAGGGCTAGCCACTGGATTTGCCAGTTTTCCAGGTGGCATCAGCTCTCAAGTTTTGTTTGAGGTAAGAAAAAAACAACTATATCCACAAACAAAAGAGTGCTGCAGGAATGAGTCTTAAAACCTGTAAATAAGTTTGTATTATTGCCATTATCCAGGAGTCAATGGGTTTTATGAATGTTTTTTTTTTTTGTTAAATACCTGAAATAAGCGCCTTGTCCATACTAATACATTTTCGTTTGAAAGCACAACTCTTTCTCTACGTTTTGGCCTTCCACACTGAGACAGCATTTTTGTTGACAAAAACAAAGCTTTTTGACAAGCTTTAGCTTTGAGCTGATTGGTTCTCTCCTGTATCGGTAGCCAATGAGCTCGCTGCTCAACATTCAAATATATGACTAGTGCTTGCCGTAGCAGTTGCAGCTTGCTTCAGAAACCCTCCACCTTCCCCAGCTCCACCTGTATAGATCTGCTATGAGGTGATTCATGTATGCTATATGGGGGTTATTTCATGTATGTTATATTTGCAGCAGCAATATTTCTTACATGCGCACAGCAGCATGTTGTGGATGTATTGGCAGTAGCAAGTCTCGGTACTTGCTCTGCTGCAGCAGCAGCAGCAGCGTAGCAGATCTATTCCGCCAAGACCAAATACATTAGCATTGTCATGTACATTACCATGCCAATCCCTCCGAGAGTTGTCATGACAGAAATATAGATTCAAAGAGTTGTCAGAACCATATGCAACAATGGTGTTGTTGTTCATAGCCTAACTTTAGCTATTTACTTCTGCCGATTATATTTATTATATTATCAAACCTCATAAATGTTGTGTTCATGTGTGAAGATTATCTTGACAATCAACACATGTAATCATAAACTTTTGTTGGTCAATTATTTTCTGCAATAATCCAAATGCTAAAGGCTTTTGGTCGAACGAACCAAGGTGATGCTAACTTCCTTATAAAAATACGTCATCACTACAGCACTCTATTGTATATTGAGCTTTGTTTTCTGAGTTGTGTCTGTTAAATAACCAGTAATTACACTTATATATCAAGAGACATTTTAATTACAAAGTCTACACACATACTAATTTCTTCTGTTTTCTGATATTTCAAATTAACATGCCCCAAAATGATACATACTGTGCAAACAAAACAAACTGCGATTGGTTTTTCTTTATGTCAGTCTGGTTGCTCTTCCTGTTTAAGTGGTCAGGGAAGAATAAATTGAAAAATGGACTTTATGCCGATAATCAACTTTATGCCGATAATCAATCTACATGTATATGTAAGCAGTACACTAAATTCGCACTGTTATTAGGTCTGCACGATAATGTTTAAACGATTAATCACAATTATTTCGTATCAACCATGATTATTGTCATTATATATATATATTTTTTTTTTTATATTTGATCACAATTATTGCACTTTCACATAAGCATAAATCAAGAGAACCGCATGCAACTTGCATGGTTTGCTCACAGATTTAGTTGCATCAAAATGCACAAGAAAACAGACTGACTGTATTACACTTTTATTTGAGCAGAAAACTTACATTTTGCTAGGGTTTTACAGCTCAGCTCTACAATGCAGAGAGAGTACACATGGTTGCCAGGTCGGAAGATTAAGTAAACCACTGTGCAGAAACTGTATCGATTTAAGCAAAAGGTTGTGATTGGGGAATTTAAACCTTTGACATCTAGCAACCTCCACTATAAAAGCTTGTGGAGGCTTGGTACCAATGCAAGATAACACAAATGCCAAATTAAATTCAGGATAAATAACCAGTGGCCAAAAATTGCTGATGATCAAGCGAAGCAGAAATCAATACAATTAATCTGAACAGAACCAACACTGAACTGACTTGAGCTAAATAATTACTCTATTCTTTTTTATGACTGCTTTACAGCAGAATCTGAACTGTCTCCATTAGTCTTCGATTTTCCTGTTTACCTCTGTGAAGCTGCTTTGACATAATCTGTACTGTAAAGCGCTGTAATACAGGTGACGTGACTTGACTTGCATGTCTGAAAATGTGATATTCATAAAACAGGAAAAACAAAAACCCAAAAGAACTACTGTTCCACCAAAACTCTGAAATGTGAGTGATGGGAGACAAGTCGACAAGACATGTTGAGGAACATTGACACGGATTACATCAATTATACTCTCCCAGTTCAGCATCTGGGAGAAACAATCAAGGTACATGATACTAAAGCACAAGACATTCAATAGAAACATCTGAGTCATTCACTTTTGTATTGAGTTTAGAAATGAATATGAATCAATTTTACAGAAGAAGAAAAAATCTGAAAGAAGACAAGAATAGAAAACAAGAGCAAACAGTGGGACACTGTGTAATGACTATTGGTTAATGAGCTGAATGTGTTGAAAGCTACAGATGTTCTTCTGGCTGCTCATGTATGCATAAAAACTTTAACAACACGCATTTAAAAACACCAAATTAAAGGAGAAAAACACCTTGAAATGGAAAGGAAAAAAAGTCTTTTTAATGACTGTGGCGAATAAATGATAACTGGTTGAAAGGCTAATGAACAGTGAAAAGACATAAAATCATGTTATTACGTTTAGACCTTATTATATTCAAATTTACAAAATGAACAAAGGCAAACAAGTTATAAACAAAAAAAGAACCCCTTGTGAAAAGAAGTACACTTTAGTATACTTTAAAAAGAGTACTCAAATAATATACTTTTGATTTAAAAGAATATACTTAAGTGTGAACTTAATGTAATGTTTTCAGAAACTTAAGGCATTTTAATTGCAATTGAATGAAAATATATTATAGTTAGAATTTATAATAAGTGCAGTTATCTGAACTTTTTTTGACCAAATTAAGTAGGACTTAAGCACATGTTTGTAAGTCATTTTATAATTACTTTTAAAATATGATTCAAGTGTATTGCCTAACATACTGACAAGCATAAGGCAAACTAAAAATACTTTAATGCCATTTCTATTATGTCATGCATTTAAATATATTTGTACTGTAATTACACCTTGGTAATGATGAAGTTGCAATTTAGTACATTTAATATATATATATATATATATATATATATATATATATATATTAACTTTAAATGTAATATTGAATAGCACTCTACAGTATTTATTAATTTAGTAAGTACTTAAAAAACTTCAAAATAAGTGTACATCTTTAAAGCACAATAAAAGATTATTAAAACAGAGTGATTTAAATGCTCTTTAAAGTAAAAATTTAAATTTAAATTTACTACAGAATGCACTTTTTAAAAATATGCTTTAAGTAGTCTTTTATTTCATTAATATTATGTTATATGAAATTAGTTTTTTAAAATATACATTTAAGATTCAAAGTACACATTCAGTACAATTAAGCACATTTCTTTTTCACATAGAACATCATGTCACGAGTAAACGTAAATGTATTTGCCATTTGCAAGTATGACATTTGGTCTAAAGTCCATTATAAATTAAACCGCAAATAGCTGCTGTGTTTCACGGACTACAACCTTGCGGTTCACACTACCGTAGCTGTCAGCTCTGATTGACTGGATGATTTGTGGCCAGTGTGCATGTGTCAGGCCTCCAGAGCTCTGGTAATGATCAGGTCTGCTGGACAGTGTGAGAACGCAGCTGTGGCCGTGATATTAACCTCAACCGGCTGAGCTCTCAACGCACAGATGATATAACGCCTGGCCAGCTGCAGAGATTCAAACATACAGACTAAAAACACTCACACTTCACTGCACATACACAGCAACATCCATCAGGTTGCCATAACTGTCCAGAATAAGCTGGATGGAAAGTGGGAACCAGGATGAATACTGTCCATTCAGACCACAGGCATGTCTGGTATTCCTAAAATGCCTTCTCAAATACAGGTGCTGTCAGGAGTGGATGGGGGGAAAAGAAGATAAGCAAACAGAACGAGAGAAATGAAGGGATGGAGAGAAGGTTTGCAGGAGAAGGAAAGATGGAGTGGGGATGAAAGCAAAGGAGGGAAAGGCAAAAAAGTTAGGGTATACAAAAAAGATGGAAAAAATAACGTCTTGTTTTTCTTTTTCAAACAAATGGTCAGGGAACGGAGGTTCTTAACCTCTAGAAACCTCCTGGTCAAACTAAGTAATACATGAGCAGGTTTATTTTTCTTTTCTTTTAAAACCCTGTTTTTTTTCTAGTAACGAGCATTAAATAAATATCAAAATTAAACAGATAACATTAATTAACAAATACAAACTGGCTGAATGTGTCTAATTAGATAAGCCAGTTATTTTTTGTCTTATAATTAACAGTTAACAGGGTTGAATGGTTAGCTTGATGGATGAAGTCAACACTACAATATGTGTAGACATTTTTTCACTGCAATGGTGGAAATTTATGCAAAAACAGGGTTGCATTCAAAATGTTGGAGATGGCTGAATATATATATTTTCTTTTTCTTTTTTTCGGTAATTAAATGAGCTGATAATTAAAAATAGCTTAATACTCAGCATTAGTTTAATAGATTATGTTATTGCATGACTGTTGGTTAAGTTAAGACAGTAAAGACCTGGCATGAGACAGACCAAAATCACTATTTAAAATGGGATACAGAGACATTGGAAATTGTTTGGATATTGCTGATATTGTTTAATTGTTTCTCTAACATACACTACTGTTTAAAGGTTTGGTGTCAGTTTTTTTTTTTAATAAATTAATATCAGCAGATGCATTTGTATTCAGTAAGATGTATTCGATCAAAATTGATCAAAAGAGACTGTAAAGACATTTATGATGCTACAAAAGATTTCTATTTCAAATAAATGCTATTCATTTGAACTTTCTATTCTTTAAAGAATTCTGAAAAAAAGTTTCACGGTTTCCACAGAAATATTAAGCAGCACTTTAATAAGCATATAAAATGAGTTTTGCAGAATCATGTGACACTGAAGACTGCTGAAAATTCAGCTTTGCCCTCACAGGAATAAATTACATTTTAATTACATTTCATTTAAATTTATTTTTAAATCGCAATAATAGGCTATTTCACAATAGTACTGTTTTTACTTTTAGATCAAATAAATAAATGAAAACATTCAAAAATCTTACCAACCCCAACTTTTAACGGGTATAGTGTGTCTATCACAATAATAAACATTGCTTTTTTTTTGCCTCTAATGCTTTAAAAATGTAATGGAACCTCAACTTTACTCTGTAAGTGGAAAGTGGCATGAGCTCAGTGGGTTTATACCTCTATATTGTTCTAGACTGCTGGGTTACAATGAAGAAAGGGAAAAAATGACGGTTAAACAGCATGTGAGGTCTACTGCATCTGGAGAACAGGTGAAAACAGACACATACTGCCATAAAGACACATATACTGTATGAATATGAGAATGGTCCACCTAATAACCTGGTCTATGTACAGTTTCTCATCAACTTCTCACAGCATATAAATACTATCAAGTGATTTTAAGACCTTTCACAAAGGCATCTCTGAATTCCAAAGTCACTGGATTTTAAGAGTTCTCTTTAATGTACGTAAACTCAATTAAGTGATTTTACCGAGCGTTAGACTAACCACTGATCAGTCTATTCAACTTGCAATTAATTTGCAAAACATCATAAACGTCATGTGAAGCACCATAAAGTTCTTGCCTGGCTGTACGTTTTAACGATCTTTAGAAAGTCATGACATACTGTCTTTCAGTAACATAAAACTTCATTCCTCGTTTTCCCATTTCTCCACACAGTATGTACCATTGTGTCGGTGCACACCTGGGGCTCATGTGGGCTCTTATTTGACAGTCCTCTGGGGAGCTCAGGTAACCCAATGGGTCATGAAGTGCACACCTGCTTATTCAGACCACTGATTTACAGCACATAACACACCTGAGCTCTCACATACAGTAAATCAGTTCAAATCTGAGAACTGATACAGTGACTTAAATCAGACAGATGGCCAAATCTGTACATATTATAAATCACATCAGTCATAAGCGCTGATGTTAGGTCAAAGACAAAAAAGAGTGTCCACTTTAAAGAGAATTTTTAAGAAACTTAATTTAGGAAATTGAAGGTAAAACCCCAAGTTCTTCGAAATGAAATCTTTGGATTCATGTTGATAATCTTTATTCCTTGTTTGGAAAAGCTTTAATGTAATGTCGATCATCAAGTAAAAAGTAACACCATATTTTCCTAATACCTCAAATATGTGTAAGTGTACAAATGTTAATCATTAATTTTAAAATGCTTCTTTTAATACATTTTCCAAAACAAAATGTATGTTTTACAAATATCATGAAATATTAATGAATAAATATAATTACATCACACCATATAAGTCACACAGGATGACAATTTACACATGCATTGTCAAATTACATACACATGATATGGCAGACATATAATAAGCAGTGAAGCATTTTTTTTTCCGGAAATATTCTAACATTTTATTTTTCTGAAAAATCATCATAAATGTATCAGCATTTAATAGATCATTATAAGTGAAACAATGAGTGTCAAAAAATAAAAACAATATAACAGTTCACCATAAAAAAAACATCATTTCGGTCATAATTTATTTACTGCGTTCAATTAAAAACATTCCAGTAACTGCCATCCAGTAAAGGCCCGTTCACACCAAGGACGATAACTATAAAGATAACTATAAAGATAACGATATGGATTCTGATTGGCTGTCAATTTTTTATCGTTCATCAGCTGGAGAAAAATCGTTTTGAAAGTGATCGTTTCTCTTTGTCTTTATCGTTATAGTTATGGTGTGGACTCTGCTATTCTTTAATATTGAGAATGATTTTTTAGAACTATATCTTTATCGTTATCTTTATAGTTACCGTCCTTGGTGTGAACGGGCCTTAAAAGGGTCATATGACGTTGCTAAAAAGAACATTGGTGTCCCGGCGCGACGAGACAAAATCAGTAAAACCCATTATAAACGAAGCATTTGTTGCATCCAGTGGGGACATAATTACTGATTAGTTACGCCTAGGCGCAATAACAACTTTTTGTTGTGCGATATATTGTATTTTTATATATAAATTTTATAAACGATATATAAATTTTTAAGAATATTTAGATTATGGAAATTAAGTATCAAAATATTAGATACCTTAAAAAACCTGAATAAATAGTTGGATTTGAGACTTTAGTCTTTGCAACTTTACAGATCTTCTTTATGCACCAAGAGCTTGTAACACTCCAAAGAGAAAGGAAAAATTGAAATCGCATCATATGACCCCTTTAAATTTTAAACATGTGCAAGAAGATCAGCACCAGCAGTCTTCCTTCATCTTCATTGCGCTTCTCATTTTGTCTTTCTCAAAGGAACGATTAAATGTAAATTTTGCTTTTTTTTCTTATATTCTTTAACATATAAAAGGTGCAACATTTTAATGAAAAAATGCACTTGGTGCAACAACACAGCTTGACATCATGCAGTTGATCAGCACCTTCAAAAAAAGACAAATCTGAGCCATGAGCCTCTCTCATTTTGAGCAGCGTTCCTCCGTCTGTGCTTCTGGAGGCCGGCCAAACCAGCTCCCTCTGGAAGGATAACCAGGCTCAAATTTACTGCTTACTTCGAAAAACTGAGCAGACTTTGGTGGAGTCTTTCGTGGACTTTTCTCTGTGCTATTCCAAAAAAGCAGTCACACAGTCCGTATCAAGACAAACTTTCATGAATCTTGCAGACTGTAAACTGTTTTCCGCATTCCAACATTTCTAAAAGGGGAAAGTATTATCTCCTAAAAAAGGAAACTTTGGGGTAGAAGATCTAAGAACATGCCAGGAAATAACATACAGAAGTTTTCTGTGGAGAGCAAACAAAAATAGGGGATAGATCATTAGTTTTACTCTAGTCCCAAGTGTACACTTGATCGCCTGCAGGTATTTATGATTTTTTTTTACAACTAGGCCTAATGACTCCTGTAAGAAACAGTGCTGGTTCTTTGAGTAATATGCAATGGGAATCTCAAAAGAATATCAGAAACTTAAAAATATGGAGGACAAACTTAAAAATTCACATAAAAACCAACCTCAAAATATAAACCGTCAAACGCATGGCCCATCAAAGAAGCTTGTTTCTAAAAATACGCCTCAAACGCCAAACAAGCTTTGCTTTGGTAGATAAAAGTGAAGTGAGGAGGGAAAGAGAGAGGGTGAGGATGTGAGAGATAGGTAGAGGAAAAAAAAAAAATCAGATCAAGCACTATGATATGATATGTCAGCTTAAACTTTGATCGGCCACATGAAAGCCTCACTATCTCGGGGTATCTTTACGTGGTCATGCCCTCCGTCTGCAGGGTGCTATCAGCTAAATAAGGTTCACCAAAACAAATCTGAAGGCAAAAAAGAGATTGCAAAACATCACAGAACCCAGAGGTCTATGGCCAACCAATTTTAGACTTATTCTGTGGTTCTACCATATGTTAAATATTTCCCAAAGTTCCTTCAAAGGCTGAAATTATCTGTGATCAGATTCTCACGTTGTGGATTTGACATGTTAAAATGCCTCCAGATGAATGATGCTCGAAAAAGAAAAGGCCTAAAACACAAAGCCAAAATTGACCATATTTACTTTCGTAAAGCAATTCATTCAAAGAACAAAAACAAAACTTGTGTTTTATAATCTTTTATCAAAATGTAACAACTTGCTTCTCCTCTAAAACAAATTTTCTTGACTGCTGACATCACCTATGCCGCAGGCTGTTTGATAATGCTTACCAATAGCCAGATAGCTATTTAGGCATTCCTTTCTGGTGTGGAATGTCCATTTTTCAGAATCAAATCTACAAACCCTTAATTTTTTATTGAATATGCGGTTTTACTTAGAAAAACATAACATGTCATAACATAAGTGAAATGGTGTGCAAATCTTTCATATATTTTCACAGTGATGCTCATTAAGGATGTTGCTGGCAATCTGAAGGAGACATATTTTAATGAATCCTCTGTGCAGATGAGAGATTTCCAAATATAGCTTGAAATATATGATAATATGCATATGAACAGTCCTTAACAGCTGTTCTACGTTGATGATGCATATTTTGCTATGCAACGTGTATATGATCATTAAGCTTTAAAAATAATAATAACAATAATAATAATAATAATACAACTGTTTGCCCTTCAGGGTATTTCGGGTAATTTAGAAATTTTTTGTGTTATAGATTCAAGATTCAAGATTCAAGATTTTTATTTGTCACATACATGGTTATATAGAGAATATATGACCAGCAGTGAAATGTAAGTGTATAGACCATGTGTTGTCCAACTCTCAAAAAACGTAATAATAAAAAACCTAATAATATTTATGAGCTAATAATTTAGGATAAATATATTCTAAGAATTTGTGCATATAATTTATAGAGATTACTTATTACTTACATATACTGTAATTATAATAACTACTAATTAATAAATGCCATATATATATATTAGTACTGTCAAACTCATGAAAAAAATTATATATATATATAGAAACCATGTGCACAAGTATATTTTTATGAACTTGAAACTTTCTGCACTAATTTTTAAAAGATTTTTCCATTTATTTTACATTGACGCTATAATTACACACAAGTTTTGATTACATAATTGAATTTTGCACAAAAAGTACACAAGCAAATAGCTAAATGCCCCATAACCCAGCTGTTCTCACACTTCCTCTGTTTATGGCTTTCGCTGCTAGTATTCCGCAACACAAGCTACTCCCACGGAGAGAGCACAGGAACATCTGCATCTTGTACATAAAACATCTGGCATGGATGTTTCTGCATTCTGGACAAAAGAAGCACATCCATCTATGGGATTTACGCGGGACTGGGGACTCTCAAGTCGACGCATTCCTCCAAAGTACCGCAGACAGCGGCCTAATCTGTCTGCGGTATGCAGGCTCTGCTATGTCAACACACTGGCATGCCATGGAGAGAAACACCTATGGAACCATTAATCATCTCAGGACAATATCCTCCCTGTTTTTATCAGATGATCTCTGACAAATACAGGCACAAAAAAACATTCACCTTCATCCGGACAGACTGACAGACGTTCCATTGCCTCATTATAGCTGGTACAAGCATAATTCATAAAACCGTATGGCCTTAAAGAACAAATACTTGTACACCTACACAGCACTGATTGACAACGCTCCAGATTTAGAACTGCGAGTGGAACCCACATTAATCTGTGGACAGACATGTACAGGGAGCAAATTTACCCAGTGTTACATTTCTCTTTCGCAAAAAAAGTCTGTACACAGTAAATACAGATGTGTTTCCGAAAGCACACCCACAACTGATGAGAATACCACATGCCTCAGACACACTGCTCTTTTCAGATGCTAAATTGGTCTTTAATATGGATAAACAGCACTTGGACGGTTGGCACATTTCTATAATGCTCTTTTGGCTTGTGCATTAATGTATCACGATACTGTCACTGAATAATGTTTCAAAAAGTGCAATTAGCAATTATTACAGCTTTTATTCTGGTAATCTCATTGCAGATATTCATATATTCACCATATAATTAACTTAAAAGTGAAGTAAATTGACTATAATTAAAATTAGCTTAAATCAAAGAGGCCAGAATACTGGTGTAAACTCTGAATGGACCTCTCTTTAAGTTTATTAAGGGTTCTTTAGTAGTTTGCACTGTGGGGGTTTACTGTTACGTGTTATTCACACTTCCACACCACTGAGCCCACCATCTCTGCACAAAATTTCCCCTCTCTCTATCTCTCTCTGTTTTTTTCACTTGTCCCTCTTTTTCTGTATTCTTTTCACTGTAATGATTGCCTGTTGCAGGATTCACCACTAAAAATGTATAAACAGAGTTAGACAGACAGACAGACAGACGGAAAGAGAGAGAGACAGCCAGATAGACAGAAAGATAGAAAGACACATAGAGAAACAGACAGATAGAAAGAGAGATAGAAGACTGACAGAGAGACAGACAGACAGATAAAAAGACAGAGAGACAGACAGATAGATAGAAAGATAGAAAGGCAGATAGAGAAACAGACAGATAGAAAGAGAGATAGAAGACTGACAGAAAGACAGACAGATATATAGAAAGACAGAGAGACAGACAGACAGATAAAAAGACAGAGAGACAGACAGATAGATAGAAATATAGAAAGACAGATAGAGAAACAGACAGATAGAAAGAGAGAAAGAAAGACTGTCAGAATAACAGACAGACGGATTGACAGATAGAAAGACAGAGAGAAAGACAGATAAAAAGACATATAGAGACAGACAGCCAGATAGATTCAAAGAAAGACAGATAGAAAGACAGATAGAGAGACCGATAGATAGAAGGAGAGACAGACAGACATACAGACAGATGATAGATAGATAGATAGATAGATAGATAGATAGATAGATAGATAGATAGATACAATTAAAAATTCACAGGCGTCTGCTTCTCCTACCTCACAAAAACTTTCCTAGATAGATAGATAGATAGATAGATAGATACAATTAAAAATTCACAGGCGTCTGCTTCTCCTACCTCACAAAAACTTTCCCTCAAAAATATTTTATTTGCTAAGCTAATTGAGGGGATCAGAAATTCAGATCAAACTTACATTAGATTCCATTCTGTTACAGTTTCCACACACACACACACACACATGCACACATGCACACACACCGCACACACACGCTGTTTCATGACTTCCTCTGCCAAGGATTGTATATGCTGTCAGCACACAAATATTGTTCAGATACTCGCTTTACTAGAAGTGCACACAGGTGTTCTGAGTGGGAGTCTGTTTACGTCCATGAATGAGGCGTCAACACAGTCATCATACATCTGTCATAACATGTTGTCTTGGCAATGGATACAGTTAATGTTTGGTTACATCATGTTACGATGACATTATTTTGTGGAACAGCACAACAAGAAAGGGCACTCACATAATCTGTTATCAACACCTGCTGTTTGCCCTAGAGGCAGCTGAATTATTTTACTTTTATTTATTTTTAATGTTAATTGGTGTAATTGAGCAGTTATGCAGTTACATTTTGGCTGTGTCCAAGTCAGACCAGACCGTTTGTGGCTTTGAGGACTTATGAGAATGCTCACTGTTGTGGAATTGAAACCTGAAAAACGTTCAAAATGGAATGAAATGAAAAGAAACAAGGAATGAGAGCCAGTGAGGAGCCACTTACTATCGTTTTCATATTAATTTCATTATCTCTAAGAATCACGAAATGACCTTTTAACTTCTCATTTCAGTGACAACATATTGAAGCAAAGCATCAAGCTTTCCTTCTATAGACAGAATACAGAAATTAGATGTCACCTTTAGAAACAGATTGGATACTGCTTAAATATGGATGAGCATCACCATGAATGAGTAGCACTGATAAAACTGTGGATGTGGTGCAACTTGTTGGAATCACAGTAAAACCATAGGGCTAAGGTTTAAAAATGAAAGAGAGAGAACTTATTTCAGGATGTACTGAAAACATGAGGGCCGTTGCTTCACTCACACAACAAATCAATAAACAAGGTACTTTTAACAACTTCCAAATGTCTTCCTGTAAAATTACACTGCGGTGGCTTGATTTTATTGCTTCTTTGTGATGGGCTTCATCACAGTTGAGAGCTAAAGGTAATTAACACATACAGAACTGCATCCTGAAGCAACCTGCAAATTACTTGACAACACTTTGAAAGGAATCGATGTACTGCGTTGCTGTGCAGTCTAGTTCGCACAAAGAATAGTGAGTCCTGCGGATAAGAACAAACTCTGGTAAGGAGGAATTGAAATTCTCGTCGAAAACAAAAACTCCCATAGTTCTCTTCAACGGTTCAGAGCTATGAAACTCTTTACTCACGTCTTTATCTGAATTTCATTTGTGACACTACAGTGGTTTTCGATTTCAGAAGTGAAAGAAGTCAACTCATATCTGAATTTTTAGAGCGTAAAACTGGCTGAGAAACATTCAGGTTCTCTCAGGAGATCAGGTTTCGACTAAAATTTGTCTCAGGAGGACACATGAATATGAGCTCCGGAATACCAATACATTTATAAAGTGACATGAAACTTCAAGTGAATCTTCTGAGATGGAAATGCAATTGTTATCAAAGTATAGTGTACTGTAACTTTCTCAGGAATCTCTTCAAAACATTTTCCAGACGTTGTGACATCCCTGTAAAATGATGAGCATCATCACTCTAATATCATACACATCATGTTATGATCATGATAGGTTTTACAGACCTTGCCAGGACCAAGTTATAACTTGCTGTACTAAAAGATGCATATTAAGAGTGATTTAAATGTATTAAATAAGGATAATATAGCCTACATTATGTCACAATCATCACAACATGTTTATAATATGCCTCGTATAGGAAGAATGTAGCCTACACAATCAACAAAAGTAACAACAAGAACTATGCTTAAACTCACCTTGTCGCTGGACAAGCATACAGCTGCTGAAAGTGTCAGGATTATCCAAATGTTCCTCATTATTCCTCTTAAGAAGTCTTTTGCAAAGAAATCGTAGGATGGCACTCGTCTGCGCTCCTGAAACCAGCCGCTCTCTCCGCTCTTTTACAGCTTCACCTAAAACACATACGCAAGATCCTTTTGAAGAGATATTTGGCGTGTTGCTCCACCTGATCAAACTTCTCTTTTGTCTTTCCAAAAGGGAACTGTTGAGAGAGTCTTGATGCGATGTTAAAGTCTCGGGTCCATGTGAGGCAGCGCGGCTTTACTCGGACAGAGGATGAGAGAGAGAGAGAGAGAGAGAGAGAGAGAGAGAGAGAAACATTTAAACAG
Source organism: Sinocyclocheilus rhinocerous (assembly GCF_001515625.1). Lineage (NCBI taxonomy): Eukaryota > Metazoa > Chordata > Actinopteri > Cypriniformes > Cyprinidae > Sinocyclocheilus > Sinocyclocheilus rhinocerous. Next base: position 641,427 of record NW_015625034.1, read on the forward strand.
GAAAAAATAATGTTCAGCTCACAGATGAAGACTAAGCTGTAATGAAGAGAGAGAGAGAGGATTTGAGAGACGGGGGAGGATTTTAGATTTTTGCGTCACAGACACAGTTGACGAATACTTGGACCAGTAAGAGGTTTTGTCTCAAAACCTAGTAAACTGTCAACATGAACATAATTTTGTCGGAATTTCCGTTCAAAATGTTGTCTGTGTGTGAAGCTTACTTGGCTTCGAGACAGACTTCAGCCAAATCAGTCCAAGTTAGTAGACGCAGCTGTTTTTTTCTGCTCCAGGAAACAAAAAAAACAGTTTCAAACAGGTATGACAAGCTGGTTACTAGTTTGTTGTTGGTCCAACACCTTAGACAAGTGGTTCTCAACGTTTTTGACTCCAGGAACCCCTTTGTCCGACTCCGAGACAATATTCGAAGACTTCATCTAAGCTTATGTACCTCTGGTATCTATCTATCTATCTATCTGCTTTTGTTATAATAAATATTTAAAAAAATAAAAAATACATGTCGGTTAGAATTTAAATTAATACAAGTTAAATAATTTTCACATTCACCAACTATAAACTATCTACCACTATTTTACATAGACTATGTAAATCAAAATTCCAATTGCAAACCCATTCAGGCAGAGCTAAAATTTGAATAACATGTAGTTTATCATAGTTGCTATTGTTTTATTTATTTTGTAGCAACTGTTGCTATAATAACCTATCAGCCACCACTGCCATCAACAGAAAAACAAAATGGCAAAGACTGAAATCTTTTTGTGTTGTTTGAATGTTATCCCATATTAGTCATGTCCCTACAGTAGTAACACTAACAGTCCTACACTGTAAAAAATGACAGTGAATTTAATGGTAAAAGACTGTAAAAATGCTACAGTAAAAACCTGTTAAATGGTTAACGGTATCAATAGGTTGGTATAGTAACATAATATCAGTTAATGAAATTAAGGTAGTTAACTGTAAATTTAAGTAAAAACCGTAAAACCTAAAACGTTGCTACCGTATTTTTTATGTAAATTTTACAGATTTTTTTTTAGTGTATGTTATTTTAGCTCAAAATATGGTTGATTAGTCAGTCATTTCTACTTTAAAACACGTTTCATATTTGTTCCTATATATTTTATTTTTGCTAAAACATTTTTCATTTGTAAGATGATGTTCGTAATGTTGTCTTCTGGGATATACAACCTATCTGTGTGAATATTTTGGGGAATAAAAATAATGAGTGGAAGGAACTGTTGTAGTGGGGGTTTATCTCCCCCTGCTGTTCTGTCCTGATATAAGCGAAGTACAAACAGGCTTTACATAATGCATGATACACTTCATTTAAAGAGCACTTTTCATGCAAATAGAGGTTCAAAGTATTTTAATAAGAACTCAAAGTTTGAATAATGTATACACAAGAGCATTAGTACTCAAAAACATCAAATGTTTTATTCTAGATGCCTAAAATAAAGAGCCCACAACAAATTCATGTTTTTAATGTTTTATCAAAGTTATGTATTCATAAACATGTGTTTTTAAGGGTAACCAGGGAAACTGATTTAGGTATCTGATGTATTGCATTATGTCAATGATATTCACAACAATAAATACAGAGATTATTCCAAAACCTCAAGACAAATATCACATAGCAAAATAAAAACTGTGTCTACATGATACACCTGAATAGATAAATGTCATTTTAAATTAGACTGAGGTGAGTGGCACATGATACTGAAAAATACAGTATGCATAAAAGTCAGAGATACGGAGGAGGGAAAAAAATATTGAAAAAGCAGCAGTCACACTATCATCTAACTCCAGGTTTAATGTCTGTTGCTTTTAAGGTGGCGATTTGGTTTTTCCTCCAAACAGGGGGAATCTGTGAAAAGACAAAAAAAAGTTACAATCATCACTATAATCAGGGGTGCACATAAGTGGTACGCAGGTGCGCATGCGAGACCAAAATAAAAAAAAATGCCCTGTGTAAATAAGTTCTGACAGCACGTTTGCATACAAACATGGTTGACAGCTGTTAATTCACAATTACCATTTTAGATCGACAAACTAATACTGTATAAGATTTCTATTCAAACTGAATAAATAAATCTAGGCTACCTGCTGCCGTTTTCAAAGCACAATGCAAAACTGACACTTCATTCACTGATGTGCTTCAGTGGGCAGCGCTAAACCCGGAAGCGCATATACTTACTTGCCGGCAACCCGCCAAAATAAAAGCCTGCTGATTTTAAGTTTGTAAATGATGAAAATTCATCTTTAAAAAAAGAAGTAAATATTAGCATTTTATTTTTAAGTTTACTATAAAATAGTTGTATTTGTATTTAATACTCCCTTTTTATTTTAAAATATAATAGTATTATCACACATTCCCCCGGTTTCACAGACAAGGCTCAAGTGTACTAAAATGTAAGTCTGAGCCGTTTCAACTGAAAGAAACTTGCACTGACTGATGTTAAAATATATCAGTGCCATTGTTTTGTCTCAAGATGCACACCAGTAATGTTTTTTCTAAGGCATGTTACTAGGCATAAAAATTACTTAAATGTCCTAATTGAACTATGGCCTAATCCTGGCTTAGTCTAAGCCCTGTCTGTGAAACCGGCCCTTTATTATTTAGTTTATTATTTTATTTTTAAAAAACTAAATAAATAAAGTGTAACAATAGTATCACTACGATTCATTTATTTTTTTATAGTTGTATTTAATGGGTTACACTATGTGGAGTGTGAGGACCAAACCAAATCTCCAAAACCTCAAGACAAATATCAGGCTGAAAAACGTATGTGCAACCCTGACTATAATGGTAAACATGGAGGAGTATTATGAGTGTTACATACAGGAGGTGCAGAGCTGGGTTCTAAATGCCGTCCCAGAAAAGAGAGAAGTCTTCTCCAGATGAGTCCACTGCCCAGGAACATGAACCCTGTCACTAACCAAAACACACGCGGGTCCTACACACACACACACACACACACACAAATCAATGTGGGTCAATAAACAACATGTACTCAAACAGACTGATAACACTGTACACAATGCTGGCTATAACAACTGGGGTAAACTGGTACACAGTAATAAAACAGTAAACTGTAGTAAAATGGTACCAACCTCTTCAAAAGAAGATTCTAAATTCATTCCAAAAGCCACACCCATCAGACCAAATAAAGAGAGCGAGAAGGTTCCCATGGTGAGCTGGAGGTTCAGTCGCATCATGACATTACGGTGGCTAAAGACAATTTAAGGCAACATACTACTGGTGAATAGAGTGAAATTTAACTTAACAATTTGTTTTCAACAACAGTTATCATTACACTTTCCCAGTTAATTAATCACAGTACAGTAAAGGGATAGTTCACCCCAAAATGAAAATTCTGTCATTAATTACTCTCTTACCCTCATGTTGTTCCAAACCTGTAAGACCTCCGTTCATCTTCTAAAGACAAATTAAGATATTTTTGATGAAATCTGAGAGCTCTGTGACCCTGATGTCACATGGACTGTTTTACCAACGTCCTTTACAGTTGCGTTGCTGTCTATGCAGGGTCACAGAGCTCTCAGATTTCATCGAATACATCTTAGGTCCCGTTTACACTAGTGAGTTTTGGTTTTAAAACGGCATTTTAAAATGAAAACGATCCTCGTCTACACTGCCGTTTTCACTGCGTTTCGGAAACAATCTATGTCTACACTACACAACCGAAAACGCATGTCACATGATCATTCATGCAGGTACAACCATAGATATGTATAGGTAGATTCCCTATCATTTAGTCTAAGCCCTGTCTGTGAAACCGGCCCTTTATTATTTAGTTTATTATTTTATTTTTAAAAAACTAAATAAATAAAGTGTAACAATAGTATCACTACGATTCATTTATTTTTTTATAGTTGTATTTAATGGGTTACACTATGTGGAGTGTGAGGACCAAACCAAATCTCCAAAACCTCAAGACAAATATCAGGCTGAAAAACGTATGTGCAACCCTGACTATAATGGTAAACATGGAGGAGTATTATGAGTGTTACATACAGGAGGTGCAGAGCTGGGTTCTAAATGCCGTCCCAGAAAAGAGAGAAGTCTTCTCCAGATGAGTCCACTGCCCAGGAACATGAACCCTGTCACTAACCAAAACACACGCGGGTCCTACACACACACACACACACACACACAAATCAATGTGGGTCAATAAACAACATGTACTCAAACAGACTGATAACACTGTACACAATGCTGGCTATAACAACTGGGGTAAACTGGTACACAGTAATAAAACAGTAAACTGTAGTAAAATGGTACCAACCTCTTCAAAAGAAGATTCTAAATTCATTCCAAAAGCCACACCCATCAGACCAAATAAAGAGAGCGAGAAGGTTCCCATGGTGAGCTGGAGGTTCAGTCGCATCATGACATTACGGTGGCTAAAGACAATTTAAGGCAACATACTACTGGTGAATAGAGTGAAATTTAACTTAACAATTTGTTTTCAACAACAGTTATCATTACACTTTCCCAGTTAATTAATCACAGTACAGTAAAGGGATAGTTCACCCCAAAATGAAAATTCTGTCATTAATTACTCTCTTACCCTCATGTTGTTCCAAACCTGTAAGACCTCCGTTCATCTTCTAAAGACAAATTAAGATATTTTTGATGAAATCTGAGAGCTCTGTGACCCTGCATAGACAGCAACGCAACTGTAAAGGACGTTGGTAAAACAGTCCATGTGACATCAGGGTCACAGAGCTCTCAGATTTCATCGAATACATCTTAGGTCCCGTTTACACTAGTGAGTTTTGGTTTTAAAACGGCATTTTAAAATGAAAACGATCCTCGTCTACACTGCCGTTTTCACTGCGTTTCGGAAACAATCTATGTCTACACTACACAACCGAAAACGCATGTCACATGATCATTCATGCAGGTACAACCATAGATATGTATAGGTAGATTCCCTATCATTTAGATGGCGGAACAAAACTTTAAAAAGAAGGGTTACGATCAGGCAAGAGGTAGGACCCACGTAAATATTGGAGCAGCTTTCCAGCAGTGGAGAGAACTCAAGGAGCGGGAAGGGCTTGAATCGGACGCCGAGGTTGCGTTGTTTCTTTTTGATAGGTAAGTAACGTTGATTTTGCATTGTTTCACACAACTTATCTGTGTTGGTTTTTGATTGAATATGCTTGTGTGTCATCTTCGCTTGTTTCCGCGATCGTCGTTATGCCAGGGTTATGTACGTACGTGTGGGGCGTAGATATCAAAATAGGGGCGAGGTCATGTTGGGGTATGGGCGTGTTTGTTTTGGAGCTTTAATTCAAATATCAACATTGTTTGGCAAAAATCGCTTAGTGCACCTTTAATGTTAATGGTTTTCACAGACAAGATTTAGGATATCTCTTTTAATCACTTTAAATGGGAAATTGCTGTCACCAGCAAAAAAATAAAAAATAATTTTCACCATGTTTTTAACTTCTTAATTGACTTGATTCTTAATTAAACTTTTTACTTTTTTATGAAAAACAAAAGACTTTTCATTTCTAGGTGAACTATTCCCTTGAGGCGTTTGATCTGCATATAAATCTGTTCTTTCAGTTAAAAAAAAAAAAAAAATCAGCATAATTTCAATCATGATCCAGTTGCATTATGTCTGCCGCCAGTACAGTACCTATCCAGGTTAATGAAGATGACGCTTTCAGAATCATCGATGAGGTCTTTCAGCTCTCGGGCTTTGTTTCCCAGCTCCTCTGCTTGCATGAAGTAATTCTCCAGCAGTAGCTCCATCTCTTCAGCGTGATCTATACCCAGACTGCTCTCCTCACTGGCCCCATGTGAACATAAACACAGACATACCCACATACAAAGACAGACACACCAACAGAGATCACAGATCCACACAACAATGATCTGATATTTACACTGACATCAAGAACATTTGTGCATATATACAGTGGGTACGGAAAGTATTCAGACCCCCTTAAATTTTTCACTCTTTGTTATATTGCAGCCATTTGCTAAAATCATTTAAGTTAATTTTTTTTCCTCATTAATGTACACACAGCACCCCATATTGACAGAAAAACACAGAATTGTTGACATTTTTGCAAATTTATTAAAAAAGAAAAACTGAAAAATGCTCAGTATTTAGTAGAAGCACCCATTTGATCTAATACAGCCATGAGTCTTATTGGGAAAGATGCAACAAGTTTTTCACACATGGATTTGGGGATCCTCTGCCATTCCCTCTTGCAGATCCACTCCAGTTCTGTCAGGTTGGATGGTAAACGTTGGTGGAAAGCCATTTTTAGGTCTCTCCAGAGATGCTCAATTGGGTTTAAGTCAGGGCTCTGGCTGGGCCATTCAAGAACAGTCACAGAGTTGTTGAGAAGCCACTCCTTCGTTATTTTAGCTGTGTGCTTAGGGTCATTGTCTTGTTGGAAGGTAAACCTTAGTTCCAGTCTGAGGTCCTGAGCACTCTGGAGACATTAATGAGGAAAAAAAATTAACTTAAATGATTTTAGCAAATGGCTGCAATATAACAAAGAGTGAAAAATTTAAGGGGGTCTGAATACTTTCCGTACCCACTGTATATAAATGTGCTGCATTTTAAAACTTAATGGCTGTGAAGTTGGATTCTGTGATGTGACACCTACAACACTTGTGGGTCACTCCATTTGGTGAGACAGAGTTCATCTATCAGTTCATCCTCATCCAGGATCTTCAGCAGACTGTCTTTAAACACTTTAATGTCTGTCTCCAGCTCTGAGAGGCTGCAGGGAGAGAGAATGTTTTTACTCTCAAAGAAAATTATAGATCAAAGCTCTGCATTTTCTAGCAGAATCATATTTTACCAGACAGACTTTTCTAGATCTGTCAGATAAAGAGATGCACAATATATTTTAAAAAAATAATAATTGAGTGATTACCTCTATTTATTGGTATCGCACAACAAATAAAAATGAACTAAATGACTTTTGAAATTTTGTGGTGAAAAGCAATTATAAGCCCACTGGATGGTATACCATTTGAATATAAATGTTGTTGTTTTTTTTTTACATTACAATATTATTAATACAATAGTAATTTCTTATTTTGTTTAATATTATTATGTAATAATAAAAATAAAAAAATAATGAAAATATTTGTAATTATATATTCATATTGAATGGGTCAAAAATATTTGGAATGTGGCCTTTGACTCAAATGGAAAAAGTTTGTACATTTCATGGTTACTTAAAGGGGTTTCAGCTGGTGTGTGTATATATATTCATTTCAGATGTATTCCCCTACAAAAAACTCAAATCGGTCTAATATAATTAATCCTACTTAGAATGTAAAATGTATTTATTCATATTGCAATACTGTACTGTACATCACAGAAAAAAAAATAAACATTGCCATTTTTTCCAACAATGTGTAGCCCCAGTACAGTAATATCAATGGATTGGCCAATATCAGGCACATTTTATTAACACTAGTGATGGACAAAACTACATATTTTCAAAACTGACTAGTCGACTAAGACATGCTCTATAATTAGGTTTTAATAACACATAACTATCACAGACAGACTTCACAGCAAAGACAGACTCGTGGCTTATGCACTATAATGGGAACATTGCTCACAGTAGGCAATTTTTAATTATACAGTACTTGAAATTTATTGTTAACTGCAATTTCTGGCAACTGCAATTCTTCTTCTTCAAAGCACCACCATTAAAAAATATTACAACTACAAACACAAGAAAAAAAAAATAGATAAACACACTAGGGGACATTACTAAAAAAACAAATCAGATGTTAGACGGCCGAGTCAACCATCCTGACTCATCCTTAATTAACACAAGAAAAACACAACAAAATCGTTTAATAACTCTGGATAAGCTTCATACAGCAATTACCCTACCAATTATGTTACAATGATCCTTCACTAAGATTAGCTAATGAGAAAGTTAGGTTCTTAATGGTGTAGTTAAATGACTCTTGCATTTGGGAACATAATGTTCTAAAAACAACAATATGGCTGGGGAAAGTCAGTTTTTTAATGAAGTTAATGAACTCACTTCTTGCTATTAAGCAGGAGCATATGGAGTTTGCTGCGGTCAGCAGAGAGGAGCTTTGGGTCGACCAACGATTCCAAACAATCCAGAACCTGAGGCTGAACTTCACTGAGCCGCATCTGCAGCACATTCACCTGTGCCAGAACATATGCTTACCCATATGCAACAACACATGCTTGCACATAAAAACATGGAAAAATAATGACGTAGACACAGAGAGCGAGAACAAAAACATGGACAAAAATCAGACTGTGGTATGAAATAACAATTCCACACTACCCACTATGATCCCCATATATCAATAACTCAAAGTAATAAATAAGTTTATGATGCACTTAAGGCTGCTTTATTTCAAAAACAGTAATGTTGTGAAATATTATTTTATTCCTTCTTTTTTATATATATTTTTAAAATGTAATTTATTCCTGTGATGCCAAAATTAAATTTTCAGCGGCCAATACTCCAAACTTTAGTGTCGCATGATCCTTCAGAAATCATTCTAATATGCTGATTTGGTGCTCAAGTAACATTTCTTATTTGTATTAATATTAAAAACAGTTGTGCTGCTTAATATTTTTGTGAAAACGGTGGCATTCTATTAATGTGGTTTCAAATAAATGTCGCTCTACTGAACTTTCTATTCATCAAAGAAACAATGTAAGTGTCTTTACTGTCACTTTTGATCAATTTAATGCATCATTGCTGAATAAAAGTAATAATTTCTTTAGGGGAAAAAAAACAATTAACTGACACTTGTATCAGTAGTGTATATGTTATTTTATTCATAATTATAAATGTAATTTATAGTTCTGTCAAACGATTAATCACGATTAATCGCATCCAAAACAAACGTTTTTGTTTACATAATATATGTGTGTGTGTGTGTGTGTGTGTACTGTGTATATTTATTATGTATATATAAATACACACGCATACAGTACATATTTTGAAAATATTTACATTTACATGTATATATTTATATTCATATAATTTATATTATAAATTAGTGCTGTCAATCGATTTAAAAAAATTAACTAATTAATTGCACATTTTTCTGAAATTAATCGCGATTAATCCTACCTAACATTAAAGTTTTTAAATATACTTTTATATTGCAATAATTTCACATTCAATCTTCAAATTAATGTGCAAACAACATAAAGACAGTATCTTTTTTTATGACTGAAGGCCAGTATCAATGATACCAATACTGATTTCTCTATAAAATTGCCC
>NW_015625034.1:651368-687279 GCF_001515625.1 Sinocyclocheilus rhinocerous
CACTTGTTTGACTCGCGCCTGGCGCTGAAGTGAAGTGGAGCGCGTGTCTGAAACGTGTCCCATTCTCAGTCGTTCTGCGACTGAATAAATGCACTTCTTGTCAAGAGAAAAAGTGACAGAAGCAGCAGTTGTGAGTGGGGTGGCCAACCCTAGCCCCGCCCCTGCTTTAATTGCGTTAAATATTTTTAACGCGTTAAACTGAAAAAATTCATCGCCTGCGTTAACGCGCTAATTTTGACACCACTAATATAAATATATTTAATATACAAACATAACATTTTTTCTGAAATATATACATGCATGTGTGCATTTATATATAAATAATAAATGTACACAGTACACACATATATTATGTAAACTTTTATTTTGGATGTGATTAATCGCGATTAATCGTTTAGTAATTTATTAACAATCATTATGCATTCTATAATTGTTCAGTGCTCACCCTGTGTTGCAGAATGGCTTCCAGAGCTCTGAACTCAAAGGGCAATGAGTAAGTAGCCAAATTTCCATCTCCCGCCAGCTGTGGCCCAAGTTCTAACACCAGCCATTTCTCCAGACCGAGACCACGGAAATCCAGCACCAGTAAACACTGTGGCGTCACCACAGCCTTGAGGGACTTCACGAAAAAAAAAAAATGTAATAAAACAAATCAATAAATAAACTCACAAAACCTTTAAAGGGGTCATATGATGCTATTTTAAAGATCATTATTTTGTGTATTTGGTATAACAGAATAAGTTGACATGCTTTAATGTTCAAAAAACACATTATTTTTCAAATACTGTACATTATTGTAGGTCCTCTATGCCTCTTAACTTTTATAAAGAATATCTCTTTGGATTTGAGACTTTAGTCTTTGCAACTTTACAGATCTTCTTTATGCACCAAGAGCTTGTAACACTTCAAAGAGAAAGGAAAAATTGAAATCGCATCATATGACCCCTTTAATAGGAAAATGTATTCAACTTCCAAATGCAAATGAGTATTAAGTACAACACAAAGATGAACTATGTTTATGAAACAATCTATAACGTGTCCATACCTCCATGCATATGATGATGGCATTGTTCCTTGATGTAATACTTGTTAAGTGCTGGAATCTCAGATCTCTCGCCTGCAAACCAAGCTCCTGATACAACTCAGTCTTCTTCTTTTCTAAAACAAACAAACAAAAAAAACACCATAAGACCCAGATCCATCAATAAAAATCCAACAAAGTACATTTTCGTCATTAAATACATTGTCTTAATAAACAAAATTAGGATTTTTTTTAAATCTCTCTGTTTTCTTATAGAGTTACCTAAATGTCAAATCGGATCAAAACAGACGACTGATATATAAAATGTATTTTAAAAATACATTTACATACTGTACTTGAAGACTGAACAAACCGAAACAGTTTTGTTTTTCCCAAATTGCCTACATTTCTCCCAAAAGCAAATTCAAAATGTATAATTGGCAAAGTAGAGGAATTACATAGTAAAGAATTTCTCAATAAAATTTAATAATAATTAGTTTTTTTTTAAGAATAATACCTCCTCTTTTTTATAATAAGCATTAAGGGCTTTTAAAGCAACATTTCTGGTAGAAGTGTTGGTACATTTTGCAGTTTTTTGTTAGTGAATATAGTATTTTCCATGCAGAATATAAAAGATCACAACTCCATAATCTTCTTTCTGTGTGTGTAAGACGACCACATCTTTCCGAGATAGCTTAAGTTAAAAATAAGTATCATTTCTTGAGTCAAATTAAAAGGAAATAAAATTTCGCACCTAAACGCTTAACATACAGTAGGATTATGAAAATCAGTAAACTCACCAAATGTGGTCACATTCCCATCAGGCTCAAATTTCATCTGTTGAATGAGAATAGTAAAGGTGAGTCAGTGACTTTATTGTAGACACAAACTGTGTATTTTGTAAACAAAAAGTTGTACAAGATGTAAGTGCTTGTCTTACCACAACAAACACTGGAGCAACAATAGACAGGGCTGCTTGGGATGCGTCTGTGCCTCTTTGGCGACATGAGAGGTCTGGCAATAGAAACAAATGTGTTATGTATGTTGTTTGAGCAGCCGAGCCATAAACTAACACAGTGCAGCACCTACAGTGTCCCTGAGCTCTCGGCAGCACTGTGCTGTGATGTGATCGTCCACATGTTGAAGTAAGAGGGCGTCTGAAAGGTGATCTTGAGCTCTTCACACTTCTCCATGTCCAGCATTTCATCGACACTTTCCTGAGACTCTCTCGACAGACAAACCTCAAACATGGCTCCATACTTGAAAACACTTGAGTTAAAAGTCCATTTTACCTCCAGGACACCTCGGTGAGGTTACCGTGCTCAACCTGCATAAACACTAGTTGTCAAAACGACACACTTACTTTGGTCTTGCAAAAACTGAGTGGAAACCCGTTTATGATCCTATTTAGTGAGTTAAAGCAAAGCACATACCACAGCTCCGAAAGAATGAAACGTCCGGGTTTGATGTCTTTAGCTGTCCCGCTAACTCACACACGCACGTTTCACTGTTAGTTCGTTATGTCTTCGGGATACGAACACATATGATAAATGCAGTAATAACATACTCCATCACATAAGTCAGCGTGTTGCTGACTGTAACAACAGCGGCTGAACGAACGGCATGTTTTCGGAAACTGTTGATGACGTGAAGCACGCATCCAGCACGCGCTCGCTGTCTCTCCAATGGTTGGCTGCGACGTCACTGAGCTGCTTGACGCCGTTAAAGCGGCACGCTTTATCAAACTTGACTTGAAAATACATGCTTTAACAAAAACATTGATACCCTTTTTCAAAATCAACGTTATTCATTCATTCATTCATTCATTCATTCTTCTACTGTTGAAATTCCTCCATACCCGTAACCCTGAAAATGAAATAATTAAAGTAATTAATTAATGTGTATGTATTTAATTATGTATTTAACTATTTGTTTATATATTTAAACATTTATTTAATTATTTAATTTTAATATGGATGCATGAATGCATAAATAAATAAATAAATAAATACATAAATAAATAAATACATATTCATGCATTTATTTATGTATTTAATTATTTAATTATGTATTTAACGATTTATTTATACATTTCAACATTTATTTAATTATTTAATTTTGAGTAATTTGGCCCTCCAAAAACTTCTGTTGTTAAATATGTTGTCATAATTCTTGTACTTTTTTTGTAAAGAAACTCTGACTCGTTTAATTTTGTTTGTAATAATGTAAAATATTTTTGAGCAGAATCATTCATGCTATATTTTGTTAATAGTTATTTATTTAATTGTTTCCTTATTATATTATATTATATTATATTATATTATATTATATTATATTATATTACAACCTTCATTTGTTTTCTACTAGTATTTATGTGTTACTTGAGAAATCTTTAAAAAGCTGCATGTGCATTTTAATTGACATATTTCACTTTCAAATGTAATATATATGACCTTTAATATGATCTTTATAAACGTATTATTTTAAATATAACTTAATAAATATATAGTTACTTGTGTATTCTGCTTGTGTATTAATTGATATTTGGCCATTTTGGGGGAGGGAAAAAAATCTGTAAAAAAAAAAAAAAAAATCTGACATTACCACTGTAGATCATAGCGATGCTGCTTATGAGCATAAAAAGTCACAAGCGCAGATTGTCATTGCGGCCGCACGGTGGCGCTCGCCGCCTACATCCCTCTCAAACCTGCCCACAGATACAGTATTCTGGTCGTACATCTGATCGTACGGTTGCATATTCGAGAAATTAGATGTAAATTGTTATCTCCGCTCTAGTCTTTGTGCTCTGAAGGTTTTAGGACTCCCTTCATCCACTGAAACATCACATCGCTGCTGCACTGATGCTTTCACGGCGCCTGGAATAAAGACACTGCATCATTTCCCTTCCGCGAGCGCACAATGAATGAATGAAGAGGCAAGTGATGCTGTGCTCTGCCAGCTCGGGGTAACGCATAACAGCGTTTGTTCTGTATTTGTCCGCTTACAATAACGAACTTGGCGTGGCGTTAAGATGTTTCCGTCGTGCTATTCCAAGCCCAAAAATGGGTCTCAATTCAAGATGTCTTACACTAAAGTGATTTTTGGGGTGTTGGTGGTGTATGTCCTCCATACGTGCTGGGCCATGTACGGCTTCATTCACACCAAACCCTGTGACAGCGCTAAAGGGGACATCTGCGTTACATCTTACCTTACTGTCAAGCCTCGACTTCAGGTGAGAAGAGCTCATTTCATTTAACTGACTTTGTCAAATATATTGTCAGTAGCTGATTGCTTCAGAAGGTTACAGTTATTGCATGTCTCAACAGCTCAGTATCTATTCCGCTCTGGACCCCAGTGATGAAACTGGATACAGCCTACTGTTCAAAGTGGACAGATTTGACATTAACACCAAGTTTGAAAGGCAAGCTGACATTTTGTGTGGGTCTGTGTGAAAAAGAAGTACACTTTAGCATGATTTTATTATAAAAGAGTACTTATTACAGAAAAAATATAGGCTCTACTACTTTAAAAAATGTAGGCTGCTTAATTGTTTTGAATGAATGTAATTAGCTGAACTTTAAAGTGCTTTTTGACTGACTTCAATTTTGGAATTAAGTACATCTTTTTAAATACATTTCATAATCATTTTGTATGTCTCATTAAAGTATGTTCTAAATGTACTGACAAGCATTTATGTTAACATAAAATATACTTTAATGCCATTTCTACTGAAACTTGTATGACATGGATTTAAATATACAGTAGACATATTTGTAATGATGTTGCAATTTAGTACATTTAAAATATATCACAAAGGCTATATTTGCATGTGCTTTAGTATTTTCGTCAACACGTCAATAAGTGTACTTCTATAAATTACATCAACAGATCATTAAAACAATGATCTAAGATGTACTTTTTAAAATAAACTTATGACATTATTATAAAGTGCACTTTTTAAAAGTGTACTTAAGTGTGTTGAGGAACAGCCATATATTCTTTAAGTATACTTAAACTTTAAACTAAAACTGAGACTTTTATGTCACAATTCTATATTATATGCAGGTACAGTTTTTTTAAAATATGCTTTATGTGCACATTCAGTACAAAAAGCACACTTTTTCACAAGATTAGATTTGTTGCATGAGCAAGTTTAAACAATGTAGCATAAAAAAAAGTAGGTATACTATTTTTAAACTGCTGTAGTTGTTCTGCTGTTGGTGAGAACATTCCTACATTGTATAATGATTTAATGACATTCAGAATTTTTAAAGTGTTGCTTAAGGGACGACTTGTGTATCAAAGTAACATAACATATTTACCAAGTGATACCGTCACTATTGTCACCACAGGTTATTTTTAGGGCTATATGACAATCTCATTTACCATTTACATTTCACAGAAAGTACACTATAGCTCAGAAACATATAGTGAAAACTGGCAAGATTGAAAAACATCCTTTAATGTGGTTTTGACCAATTTTATTGTATGCGAATACTGAAAGTGCAGTTTTGTTTTGTTTGGTTTTTCGTCAGATAGCATGCTTAATTCATCTAGTATACTGTGTTGTGATTAAAGGAAGGTGAGTGTCGCAGTTCCTGAGATGACCCATAACAATGGGACGGTCCATGCCGTAGTGTTTGTGCACAAGAGTGGAGTTTTGCCTTGGAAAGACAGTAGACATGTGCGGCTTGTGGCCCGTCTCACCTCTCAAATGGTCCCTCTTCAGTCTGGCAACCGTGAGGTATTGTGGCCCTTTATTAATGCCAGCAATCACTATCTTTATTGTATTCAGACAAGTTTAAAACACTTCAAATTTTCAGGAAAAAATCAGTTTAGGTCAATTCTTGTGGCAGCTTATTGGTACTCTATTGCCCAAGTGATAATGGTAATTTTAGATGACCTTTCTGATGTATTTCATTATAAAACCCTTTATAATCTATAATAACAATAAACTTATTTCTCATATTTCTCTTCATATAATGTAAACATCATTAATTACCACTTGTGTTTAATAAAAAGTTTGATTAGTGAAATTAGTAAAAAAATCTGAATGATTATAAATGTCTGTTATTGGCCTGTCTAGCTAAGCCCTCAAAACACTTCTTATTTAGTGGTACAGTATTGCATGATTTGTAGATTATATTTAATAGTTTACACTTTGCATAAACGTTTGCAGTTAGTTTTTAAAAGGTAACATTACATCCTTAAGGACTGTACACTTACATTTCTTTTCAGGAGCACTTGTGCTCCTACTTAAAAAAAAAAATTTAGGAACACCTTCTGATCAATGACAGAAATTAACCTTCCTATTATAAGGCGATGTTTGACTCCTTAAATGTTTTTTAACCTTTGTAATGCCTCTGACTTTATTAAATGTATGTCATCTTTTGTGCCAAAAAAAAATTTGATTTATAAACTTTTATCAAAAATTTTAATTAAACAATAAATTAAATTAAAATAATAAAATTTATTATTAAATTTATAAAATAAAATGGACAAAAACTGCAGTCTGCTTTCACGATCTGTTGTGAGGAGCAGGACGCGCACGGATAGAGAAGCATTTTCATTGGCTGCAGTTTGCAGGTTTATGGCCAATCACAAAAGACGGCATTGCGTAGCTACCCATAGACACAAATATCCCGGCGCTATGTTTTTATTCTATATCACGCTAGGTTTATATGCAGAATTGGGATCGCTTTCGTAGTCTTTTGAATGGATAAAATACAGAAATCACTTTAATTTCCAAATAAACCTAACCAGTTGGAAATGAAACGCCGTCCCCCCCCCATTTCCCGCCCTGCTTAAATAGAATTTTACTTGTAACGCGTATGTTAAAGCAATAAGCCCCAAGAAGCTGTGGTTTACAGCGAATTTATAACAGCTAAGGGGCGTTGTTAGGCACAATGTGGAGCGGAGTGGCTAAAACCCCCTTAGCTGTTATAAATTCACTGTAAACCACGGCTTCACGGGGCTTATTGCTTTTATAAAACGGTTATTCCTTATACGTAGTTAGGTTTCACAAAATAAAACGGAGCAAATAAAGTGTAATGATATTAATAAAAACAGTATTCTTCCACCAAACAACGTAGTTCCTCAGAAACAGTTGTGGTTGCAACAAAGTGGTTGCCAAGCAACACACAAAGTAAACAAAGGTGTATGTTTGTAGAGTAATTTACAACAGCTTCGAATGCGGCTCAACCAATTAGAATCAAGGACCGGAACTATCCGTTTTATAACATGTATTTAAATATATTTGTAATGACAAATTCTTAATGATGAAGTTAATGTAATATATTACATTTTAAATATATTTTTCTGTAAATGTAATCTAGAATAACACACTACAGTAAAAATTAAAAACAAGGTCTTAGCTTTAGTATATTAGTCAACACACCAAAAAAGTAACTTTTAATCTGACATTATTACACTTTGTTAGGAAACATAGTCATGAAAGTGTAAAGTGGCTTTTTATTTAATTATTATAAAATTAATCAAATAAATATCTGCAAATACAGTTTTTTAATATACTTTTATGGTTTGAAGTAAAATCTTTCAGTACAGTACATCATGTGCACTTCTTTTTCATGAGATGTGTTGATACCATGCTATTTTTGCATGAAACAAAAGCACTATTTTTAATTCGCCCTGCATAAGAGCTTATACATTACAGTAATATTACTTTATCATTTGTCCATGAAAGCATTGAATACATGAATATATTCTCCATTTCAAATCAGCTCTTGCAAATGCATTATGATAGATGCAAATGACTTCCTGTAAATGTGGATCTTTCACTGTGTAAAGGCACCAGAAGAGCAGCAGATTGTTTCTTACTGGAGATCACGACTTATCTTAAATGTAATGAATGAGGATTTCACCTTCAACAGTGCTGCCGTGCCCAGCGACCTTCGCCGCTATATGAAAATGTGAGTTATTATCTGAAACCTAGATGTATCTGTGTCTAATATCTTATCTAGACATCCAACACTTTATGTTTCACTTTCATTTTATTTTCTCAGAGTTGAAGATGGAAAAAAGGAAAAAAAGAAATTTTATCTGCCACTGCTACTGGTTGATGAACTAAGAAGCCGATTAAATGATTTAATTGTATGTAAAGACTGTTCAAATGTATAAAATTACAGTTTTGAGATTTCATAAAAAATATAATGAGTTTGATTTATGAATGCACTTTCGCATGTTGAATTACACAGGAGATGAACAGCACCACAAAAGCAGTCCCTCTGACAATAACATATGACACCATTACCTTACGCAAGTTCAGAATATGGATCCACATACAAGCTGTTATATACTCACTCAAACATTTTGGTGAGTGACATTCAATCATAAATTATAAATCATACACTTGAGATAACTCAATAACTAGATTCTCCGGTTTCTCAGGTTTAATGTTTAATTCCATATTAATCATAAGGATGTTTTTCTACTTTATCTCACAGGATTTTCGGAGCAGAATCTTGATGAAATTAAAGCCATGTTTGTTGAGAGTGGGCTGCATGTCTTGGCTTTGTCCGTTCTAGTACCTGCATTCCATGTAAAAATACTTTATAAAAATGCTTAATTTGATGTGCTTAATCTATTTATTATGTGTATATCTTACCAATAATACATAATTATCTTACCATCAGTTGATTATTTTGTTTTTGCAGCTATCATTTGAAATCTTTGCCTTCAAGAATGACATAAGGTTCTGGCAAGAAAAGAAGAGTTTAGCTGGCATTTCTAGAAGATCTGGTACTGAATCTTCATACCTAGACCTGCTGTATGTTAAAGGGGTCATATGATGCGATTTCAAGTTTTCCTTTCTCTTTGGAGTGTTACAAGCTGATTGTGCATAGATAAGATCCCTGAAGTTGCACAAAAGAATTGGTCACAGCTGGGAAAAATGTGGCTGTAAAATTGTGTTTCTCTGTCTCTGCAGTTGTGTGGAGATGTTTCAGCACCATCGTAATATTCCTCCATCTACTAGAAGAACAATCCAGCTGGCTGATTCTACTTCCCACTGGGATCTCAGCTCTAATTGAGGTATAAAAATAGACTGAATGTGCTCATTTTGGACTGCTGGCATTTATTTCTGTTAAAACCAAAGTAACTGAATATGAATCGTCCTCTACTATTGTTGAATTTGCAGTTATGGAAAGTGAAAAAGGTCTTAGCGCTTTCACCCAAATTTCATGTAAGTGTTTATCACTTATACTCAGGAAGCACAGTATGGTCTTTTCGAGGAATATGGTACACGTCTTACTCATTCGACGTTGTTTTTCTTGAAGGATGAAAGAATGGATGATTTCGAGCGAGCAACGGAAGACTGTGATGCTAAGGTATGAGTGAATGCTTTGTTAAACCATTTCATTTTGCTCATTGAATCATTTTGTAACCCCTCTTTCTTCCAGTTCCCGTATTCATCTTATTCTATGACACTATTGATTTGCCTGGAAATATGTATTTTCAGTCGGATCAAACTGTAGTTTTACATGGACATTCTCTTTACTTGCACAGGCCATGAAGTTCTTGTCATATCTGATGTATCCATTGTGTATCAGTGGGGCCATATACTCATACTTATATCTCCAAAATAAAAGGTAACATTTTTCATTAATTAACTACAGTATAATCACATTACACATTCATTTTTTTATTTAAAATACAGTGGGTTCCGAAAGTTTGTGAACCCTTGAGAGTCTTTTGTAAATTTGACCTACATTGAGGCTGGATCTACCTGTAACTACATAAATACAAATCCAGCTAAATGAATAACTCAAAAAACGTTGCATATTTCTACTTATTTATTAAGCAAAATAATCCAGCAGTGAATATCTTTGCTGTTATGTGGTGTAACGCCCTTGAGCAGCAACCACATGTTTCCAAGTAACTGTGAATCAGTCCTGTATGTCAGCTTGGAAGAATTTTGGCCTATTCCTACTAACAACACTCGTTTTAATCAGTAAGTTCCATTTGGATTCATCTGTTTATATATGTTCATATTTATACAGAAAATTCACAAAAAGGGTTCACAAATGTTTTAATGCCACTGTAATTTTTTATATAAATATATGTATTTATGTTTCATTATGTTGTCTACTCTCAATAGTTGGTACTCTTGGATAACCAATGGCCTTATTAGTGGTAAGAGCTTTAATAATAAAAAAAAGTATTAAAGAATTATTAAACGTATATAAGAGTTGTTAAAGCACACTGTATTACTTTCTGTACAAAAGAAGTGAAAATAAAAGTTCATCTTCTTTTTAAACATCAAGGTGTTTATGCATTTGGATTTCTTTCAATGGTTCCTCAGTTGTTCATCAATTATAAGGTTTGTTTATAGACCAATCGTAAAATACAGTTCAACTACAGTTGTCTTTTTTCTGTACTGTTTACTCTGAATGTTCCTTAATTGTGTCTTTTGCTTTTCTCCACAGTTAAAATCAGTGGCTCATCTGCAGGTGTCCATCTTTATGTATAAGGTACGCTGCAGTTGAATGAGAAATCAATTTTAATTTTATGAAAACATATACTGAAACTTTCAGGAACACACAACTTTTTCCCTAGTCCAAAAAGGCCATTAAAACTAAGTGGCCTTTCACATAGAACACATTTTTGCATTCCACTGTGCTGCTTTTCCATTATTTTTCTATGTTAACTTGAGCTTGACAGACATCTTTGGCCAGTATTCCCGCGTATTGCATCTTTTGCCTTTGTTTGTTTTTTTGTTTTTTTTGCATGTCACACATTTTTTTCCATTCCACTCCCCCGCCACTCACAAATACGCGAAACTGTGTTCTGTGTGAAAGGCCTCTAAACTATTGAAACTTCTAGATTAAAACATTAACACAGTGGTTCCCAACCCTGGTCCTGGAGGCACCCCAACACTACAAGAGCAGCACCCATATTCACACATCAACAACACCTATTTATTGTTCAGAACTTGCCCGCACAGTCACAGTAAGATAATAAAGAGGAAGTTATTATTAAAATTATTAATAAAAGAACTGAACATTTAAATGCATGAATGGTCATCAGACTGGTTCTCTGCTGTGTGTAGCACCTACACCTCTGCATATCCTTCTGAAGGATCTTAACGTTAGGGCTGATGCTCACTTTTAGTTGGGTAACTGATCATTTAGTTCATTGTCCATAAACTAAGACGACTGTATACCCTTTCCAAAATAGATGTACAAAAATGTTTTATCAGAGTAGAGTCACAATGCTGGTTTGCCTTTGCTTCTCAGGGCTTGAACACATTCATCAGCGATGTGTTCAGTGGAATAATAACCACTCCTGGACCCCATCACTTGGCGTGCTTCAGAGATGATGTGGTCTTCCTCATCTACCTCTATCAGCGCAGGTGGGGAAAACATACTATTGGTGCATGTGGAGTGGACAAGTCATTTTACCCATTTGTCCTCATAAACCATATATACGGTGGCCAAGAGAGCTCAACGTGCTGCAATTTAAGAAAACACATGCAAAAGGAAAAAGCGCCAACAAATTACGAAAACATCATCAGTTTGACAACATATGTACTCCAAATACTCACAGCACAATCAAATACAGAAGCACACTGCAAATACTCGCAACACAAACAAATTTGGTTGTTGCGAGTATTTGCAGCACGTTTCTGTATTTGATTGTGTTGTCAGTATTTGCAGTGCATTTCTGTATTTGATTGTTGTGTTGCAAGTATTTGCAGTGCGTTTCTGTATTTTGTTGTGTTGTGAGTATTTGCAGTGCATTTCTGTATTTGATTGTGTTGTGAGTATTTGCATTGCATTTCTGTATTTGATTGTTGTGTTGTGAGTATTTGCAGCACATTTCTGTATTTTGTTGTGTTGCGAGTATTTGCAGCGCGTTTATGTTTTTGTAGCGCATTTTCATATTTGGTTGTGTTGCGAATATTTGCAGAACTTTCTGTAGTTGATTGTGTTGTGAGTATTTGCAGTGCATTTGTGTATTTGATTGTTGTGTTGCAAGTATTTGCAGTGCGTTTCTGTATTTGGATATGTTGTGAGTATTTGCAGTGCGTTTATGTTTTTGGTTGTGTTGTGAGTATTTGCAGCGCGTTTCTGTATTTGCAGCACATCTTCATGTTTGAATGTGTTGCGAGTATTTGCAGTGCATTTCTGTAATTTATTTTGTTGTGAGTATTTGCAGGGTGTTTCTGTATTTAATTGTGTTGTGAGTATTTGCATTGCATTTCTGTATTTGATTGTTGAGTTGCGAGTATTTGCAGTGTGTTTTTGTATTTTGTTGTGTTGTGAGTATGTGCAGCACATTTCTGTATTTTGTTGTGTTGTGAGTATTTGCAGTACGTTTATGTTTTTGCAGAGCGTTTTCGTATTTGGTTGTGTTGTGAGCATTTGCAACGCGTTTATGTTTTTGTAGCACATTTTCATATTTGGTTGTGTTGCGAATATTTGCAGAACTTTCTGTATTTGATTGTGTTGTGAGTATTTGCAGTGCATTTCTGTATCTGATTGTTGTGTTGCGAGTATTTGTAGTGCGTTTCTGTATTTGGTTGTGTTGTGAGTATTTGCAGCACGTTTATGTCTTTGCAGGGCGTTTTCGTATTTGGTTGTGTTGCGAATATTTGCAGAACGTTTCTGTATTTGATTGTGTTGTGAGTATTTGCAGTGCGTTTTTGTATTTGGTTGTGTTGTGAGTATTTGCAGTGCATTTCTGTATTTGGTTGTGCTGTGAGTATTTGCAGCGTGTTTATGTTTTGCAGCGCATTTTCGTATTTGGTTGTGTTGTGAATATTTGCAGCACATTTCTGTATTTGCAGCACGTTCCTGTATTTGGATATGTTGTGAGTATTTGCAGTGCGTTTCTGTTTCTGTTTGTGTTGCGAGTATTTGCAGCACATCTCTGTATTTGGTTGTGTTGTGAGTATTTGCAGTGCATTTCTGTAATTTATTGTGTTGTATTTGCAGGGCGCTTCTGTATTTGGTTGTGTTACGAGTATTTGCAGCACGTTTCTGTATTTGGTTGTGTTGTGAGTATTTGCAGCGCGTTTATGTTTTTGTAGCGCATTTTCATATATTTTTCATATTTGCATATGTTTTGTCAAACGGATGAAGATGTTTTCTTAATTTGCTAGTGTTTTTTTCTATTTGCATATGTTTTTTCATTTGCAGTACGTTAAGCTCTCTTGGCCACCGTAAATATATACCAGAACACACACATATATCACATAAATGTGTATAATTTATACACAAACAAACGTGACTGTACTTTAAATTACCAGTAGCTTTTAGCTTTACAAACTACAGTTACAGAGTAGTTTCCCATTCCTTGTTGAGAGTACAGTAATTCGGTGGATTAGCTGCTCAAATGTTGTTCATTTCTGTCTTCAGGATTTACCCAGTGAGCAAGTCCAGGTCACGTGATTACGGGGCGTCACACAGGAAGAAACCCAAAGGAAAGCCACATGAAGACTAACCCTCCACGGCGTCTGTGACAGCTTGCGCTCTCCATGCATGCAATACAGGAGAAACGCTACAAAAATTGAAGAAGGGCATTACAGTCACTGAAAAGTTCTCTTTGTGTATCCTTGTAATGAGCCTGCCTCCTGCTGCGAAATCCGACAGAGCTACACTTACAGTACAATCGTTTCTACTTGAACAAGACAGACCTGAAGAGATTAGCAGCGCACACCTGCTTTAGATTAAATCCGTGTGTAATATTCACTCAGGCCGATCCAACCAACAATTAGAAAGTGATGTGAGCTCTGAAGGAAACTACAGCAACACCCACCTGTGCTTTTATAACCTTTGAAAGAATGACTGCAATGGCAATGCCTATGATTACCGCATCTACACTACTGTTTTCAAACATTTAGAAAATCGCCCACTAGTTGTTTTGAACGCAAAAGAACTTTGCACAGATTTGGAAACACATTTTGAGTTAGCTGCTTTGCATTTATCTTGGTTTTGCATTTGAACCGCAACGCAGATATTTCTGACATGCTCACCTCTGCTGCGGATACGACAGGAAATGAATTTGCTGAAATAGCAAGCTTCAGTACAGTATTTATTCCGAATGTTTTAAGAGTATTATTTTATCATGTGCATTACTTGGTCTTGTTTATTATGAAAGAATAATTTTCCATGAAAGAAATGTCAAATACATGTCTGTTTGACTATATCTAGGTTTCCTTTGTCTTCTAAAACATGTTTTAATTAAAGTTGGACAATATAATTATTTTCTTCTGGCTTTTTCACCTTGTTGCCATTAAACAAAACCTGAAAAAAACTCAAAGACAAAACTGGAGATGATAATATCTTTGTTTTGGCAGTTTCACCCATTAGTGGAAAACGCACAAGGATGTGACATCACCCGCGACATAGCAACATACAAACTGCTCTGTGTCTAAAATTCACATCTAAGCGTCGTCATGTTAGAATCTGATAGCCACGTTGTGACACCAGTCCAAAAGTATGAGGGAATGTGTGCCTTCTTTCAGTTGTCTCTTCACAGGAGATGTGAAAGAATGTCTGCTTGGTGGATCTTTGGGAAGACAGTGAGTTTGAGTCTGTGAACACCCAGTGAACTCTCCCACACATGCAGTCAGTCAGTGCTTCAGCAGCATGGCGACTCTTTCTAGTCTGCTCTTTTTACTTCTAACTGTACACTCGGGTATGGCTTCTGATTCACTTGCTTGAATTGCTTTCATATATGTTGGATTCTTAACATGCTTCCATGTTGATTGTTTGTAATCTAGTTTGAAACAGCAGTTCTCTAATATGGTTCACAGTTTTTGATAGAAAATTCAGGTGCTATTTTTAAACAGTGTTGAGATTTGTTTGAAATATACACACACATATTTACATTACTTATGTAATTTAAATTGTGTGTGTGTGTGTGTATATATATATATATATATATATATACTGAACAAAATTATAAACGCAACACTTTTGTTTTTGCCCCCATTTTCATGAGCTGAACTCAAAAGATCTAAGACTTTTTCTATGTACACAAAAGGCCTATTTCTCTCAAATATTGTTCACAAATCTGTCTAAATCTGTGTTAGTGAGCACTTCGAAAATTATGTTACGTTTATATATGAAATATATGTATATATGATATAATTTATATGAATATAAATATATACATGAGTTAATATGATATAATATGATATATGATATAATATATATATGAGATAATATGAGTTTTATATACACTACATATATATACACCATTCAAATGTTTGGAATTATTTAATGTTATAAGTATCTTATATGCTTCACAAGGCTGTATGAAATTAATATAAAGTACAGAAGAAACAGTATTATTGTGAAATGTAATTACAGTTTAAAACAACTATTTTCTATTTTAATATTTTTGAAAGGTCATTTATTCTTGTGATGAAAATGCTGAATTTTCAGCAGCCATTACTCTAGACTTCAGTGTCAAATTATCCTTCAGAAATCATTCTATTGTGTTGATTTGGTGCTCGACAAGAAACCTTTTTTATTGTTATCACAGTAGTGCTGCTTAAAGCTGCAGTCCGTAACTTTTTATGGTTAAAAATTATCCGAAATCAATATTTGAGCAAGTACATAACCAGCCAGTGTTCAAAACTATCACCTTATTTAGCCCGATTCACAACGGTCATCTTAATGTTTGCTAATTTGAGTGGTATGGGTAGGTTTTCGCGGAAATTCGAGCATGCCGCTGCGTCATTATGTCACGTCTGTAAACATAAAGAAGTTGTCCCGGCTACTAGACTATCGCATGTGAGGATCCTGCAGGTGGCCGATCGTTTATAGCCTTTTCTCACAGCTGGAATAATTAAATGTATCAATTTGATGGCGGATTGTAATGCAGAAAGGATTATGTCATGTGTTTATGAAACAAATGTGAATGAAATTAAATTATATTCCAGTTTTAAATGTACTTCTGATTACAGATAGCCTGGGATTACAAAGATTTGTATTTTAAAGAAAACCAGTTCGAAGGGAGCATAATTTGCTTTTTGGGTTAAAAGAATTTCTTAATATGAAATTCGAAGAGTATGACAAGTGTGTTTATGTGTATGTTAGACCAGTTTAAGTGTGTATTTGTATGTTAGACCAGTTTAAGTGTTTATGTAGTATGTTGGACTAGTTTAAGTGTTTATGTAGTTAATAAAGTCTTACTTGTATCACACTTGATGTTGTTCATTGTTTGCTCATAACTGGAGTCCCTTAATCATGCAGATTTATGCTACAAGCTCTGTGTGGAGTTGTACAGTATGAAAGTTATTTCCCTTAACCAGGAAATTAACGTTCTTAGAATTGACAGACAGTTGACCCTGAGAGGTCAAGTAAATATCTACAGCGGATCTAAATATTTATAATTAATTATAACTAGTTATGATTATTCATATTTCCCCATGCATGAGCTGATTCGCTACACCTGTAATATTCTGAAGCCATATTCTAGGCTCAATAAAAGTTAAGCTCAGTCGTCCGCAATGAAAGAATTTTAATTTCTATATTACAACCACTGATCTATAATATATAGAGATAATTCAGAGATGACCTTTATTCCCTGTGGTCCTTCCAGTAGAGTCCCAGTCAAAACAGATGATGCTATGCAAAAAGAAACAAAACAAAACAAACAAAAAAGATCAGTTATTGGAGTTGCGCACTGGTTGGTTGAACAGGTTTCACGTCATGAGTGCAATTTAGTAGATTTTATCAGGACCGGAATGATTGGTTTTATGAGTCTAATGACTTATGATCTAGTGAGATCTTCATAGCAGTATAGCAGACTCCCTAGATAAAATGCATATACATTTCAACTCTCCTAATATTATGTCCTAGTAAAATGATATTTAGATGTTTAGTTTTAGTTTTTTTTTGTAGTGAGTAAAACCTAGGCTATAATGTTTTTTGTATCAAAAAAGTCTAAACAATTAGAACGCACGTAGCAGATTGCATACAACAGCAAAGCTTTATAAAATATTATTATTATAATATAGATTATATTTCCATCTAATGGTTACATAAAAACGACACAATCTCACTCTCATTCATTTAAAAGCAAAATAAAGACGTTTACCTATAACAGAATGACAACTGATATATCTGCATATGCGAGCTTCTTTAAATCACGTGGTCAGATATTCAGTTCCTACAAAGCTGCTGCATAAGTTATAAAACAAACTATTCGATACAGCAGATGGAGAACTAGATGAGCTTTGAATTTGGTCTTTTCAGGAGGAGTTACTGCCATTGTGAAGTCGTGCTCCAATTCAAAAATCTGCGCAAGCACTGCAGCCACTGCCTATGTGGACAATAATGGAAATGGCGTGCTGTAAGTTATCTGTGCAGCTACAGCAGAGCTGCGAGCGTCACACTGCACTGCTCCTCTTCAGACAGCACACTTGAAATGTTAAACACATCCCATCATGGACTAAAACGGTCTTCATATTGAAAATCCTACTGAGCTAACTTCCCTTGCTTCATTACCTGGCTGTGGTAACAGTCGTTTGGTTGAAAAGGATGTACAGTCTGGTAAACAGATAATGTATTTAAGTAATTGTATGAAAACTTTTGAAGGAAGACTTGCAGGAGCCTGTGTAAACTAGAGAATGAATATAATCAAAATTATAACATAACTGTGTTGCACATGAATTTAGGCCCTAGATATGTATATCTTCAGACATATGGATATAATTTAAAATGAGTTTTAATGCCTTTTCCCTATTTTACTTTTAATGAAAATAAAAATTACAATTTAACAAATAAAATTCTAAAATCTAATGTTTGTCTTGAATGGAAAAAATGAATGGATTATAAAGCAAACATGTATTTTTAAAAAAAAATGTTGATTGCCTAATAAAATAACCATAAAAAAATTATTTTTAATAAATAGGACACAAGTTAAATAGTAAAGGTAGGATACACATTAGTGGAAGACAAAGACAACATGCCAATAAATAAAATTAAGAATTTTTATTTATCAAGAACTGATTTAAAATAAATACATAGGACACACACAAAAATAAAGAAAAAAACAAAACGATTTTTGTGCTGTATAAAGCATGTGCAATTTCAAAATCTTTAAAATATTCGTCCATCTTCATTATGTGATAATACTTCTATCAACAAGTGAGCTCATATGAACAGTTACACAACAGGAAACAAATCCTAGAAAATGACAAAAACTGATATCTTTTACATCAGTCATAGAAACTGTGGCAAAATACCAAAAGTGATGACAAAGTTGTGATTTTGGATATATAATATCCATATTGTATGGTGCTTATCCAAAAGGCCGTAACTATATGATGATAGCTGTCAACAAAATCACAAAAACCTAGGGTGGTGGAAAACACCGAGTCAGACATTCTTTTGCAAAGCATTTAGAGGAAAAAAAGTTCAGGTAATGTCTCTTGATTATTAGCTGCGTCCTGCAGTGTCCTCTGCTGGCGGTGAGTGGCTGTTGAGCTGGTCTTCATGGCAAGGCTTCTCCACTGAGCTCTACGATCAGTTTAGCGTCTGTGTCCGTCTGTACGAGTAGTGTGCCGGAAAACTGGCCCACAGTGGCTGGCACGAACTGAACAGGGAGGTTGATGTAGTGTTGTGATCTAGGAAAGCACATGCAGATATAGTAAACCAAACTAGCTTGTAATGCTACGGAGCAAAAAAGTAAATGGAAAGAAAGTGAATTTATTTCACATCAACACAAGAAACTGCAAAAACATTTCCACATTCGCTCGCCAACTGATATAGCACGAATAACAAAATATTGGAAGTAGTTTGTCAGTTTAAAATTTAACTCAAGCTAAAAATGATTTATGACACCACACATTTAGTACACAAATACATGCATATAGTAAAATGCATGTTGTGCCACAAACCCCACACACACACACACACACACACACACACACAAATCTGACCTGTGGCTGAGCTCTGAATCAGAGCCTTCACATCAGGCATTGGCAGCAGGAAGTGACATGGAACGCTTCAATAAAATCTTTCTACTTGCTATTTTTCCTTAAATTGGCTTGTGCAAACAGTAAGACTTTCTACTACTAGAGAAAGAGTAAGCAAGAGAGACTGTGACTCACCTTAGAGAATAATTTGAATGCTTGATGTGGAAAGGCTCTTTAGGACTTACGAATTTTAGCTGCAAGTCAATTAGAAAACCTCAAAGTAAGTTTCATGCCAGACATTTAGGAGAAGCAGTAATAACACTGCACTCATCAACATGCAAAGACCATTTAGTGACTGAATTTGTTAGACTTGAATGTATTTTATATTTACATGGTTGCTCTGTGACCTCTTAAAGGAATAGCTCACCCAAAAGTGAACATTTCCAGAAAATGTACTCACCCTCAGGCCATCCGAGATGTAGATACATTTGTTTCTTCATCAGAATGGATGGAGAAATTTAACATTACATCACTTGCTAACTAATGGATCTTCTGGAGTGAATGGGTGCCGTCAGAATGAGATTTCAAACAGCTGATAAAAGCATCACAGTAATCCACAGTCCATCAGTTAATGCTCAAAATACCAGTCCATAATCGATATTTGTTGATGTAAACATTTTTAAAAAAAATCTGTTTTGGACTGTTTTCACATTTCTCACCTGAATCAAATGAAATAAATGACTTTAACTGGAGAAATCAATAATATTGAGGACTTGAATTTGATGGCGGATTGTAATGCAGAAAGGATTATGTCATGTGTTTATGAAACAAATGTGAATGAAATTAAATTATATTCCAGTTTTAAATGTGCTTCTGATTACAGATAGCCTGGGATTACACAAGATTTGTATTTTAAAGACAACCAGTTCGAAGGGAGCATAATTTGCCTTTTGGGTAAAATAATTTCTTAATATGAAATTTGAATGGTATGACAATTACAGATTAGACTGCAGAAATTGAAATCTACTCGCTTATACACACTATACTCATAGTCACGCAATGCTGATGTTGTTAACATGAATCATTTGAGAATAAAGTATAACAATAATAATAATTTGCATGGTTTGATGTGATATGAGCTAACCGATCTTTAGATTAAATCACCATTGGTAGCACGATTTATTGTAATGCTTTTTTCCTCAGTTGGTCAGAACAAACGTGGCAGACGTGTTACTTGTTCAGATGACAATATCCGGTGAAAATTCTTATTTGGGTCATATATTCCAAGATGTAGGCTAGAGTCTGTGATTGCAAAGCACAGTAAATATCCACACCGGTGCGGTGACTGACTTCCACACATACTCTTCAGAGCATTAGATTCATCTGCGCTGGAGCCGTGCCGACTCACAACCTACGCAAGGAAGATAATTCCACACACAGCTGCAATTCCAGGTTTTCAAACAGAGATGGCGACAAAGAGGCAAAACTTACGGACTGCAGCTTTAATATTTTATTGTATTTCTTGAATAACCAGACTATTATTTATTTTGCAGTAAATGCGTTAAAAGTGTTACGTGTGTGGCTCCGCAACATCAAATCAGGAATATAACAAAAACCTTCAGGACTGTCAGGCTGCTCTGGACTCCTGCATGACCACTGTCGGCACACGAGGTGAGCGAATGCCTTTGACGTTAAAGTAGCTCCACACGGATATGGGAAAATCTATGTATACATTGAAGAAGTGATCAGATAATGAGTTTATTCAAACGGGAATGGGCAGAACAACAACAGCCACCTAATTCTGAACATCAGATATCAGCTGATCATCCTAGTGTATTTCTTTAGAATATTAGCAACTGAACAGAATTCTTAAAGGCAGAACATGGCTCTGGGGTCTATAATACACATAAGTCATGTTTTGCAGTCTTATGTGTGCATTAATATGCTTTTTAAAAGTTTTGTTTTTAGACTAGTTTGGAGGGGAAATATCTCTGCATTGCAAAATGATCTATTACATTTTATTTTGAGCATTTTAAAAATGATTGAAACATGGGCTTGTGTCTATAAGTTTCATTAGCAAGTGAAAAAAAAGGAAGTCAATGGCTGCCGGCAACTGTTTGGTTATTAACATTCCTCAGAATATCTTTTGAGTTCAACAGAACGGAGAAGATCGTACAGGTTTGGAGCAAATTTTGGGGGGAACTATCCCTGTGTAGCGTCTGGACAAATCAGACACACCATTTTTCATTTGATTTAACAAATCAATTATTCATTAGATTAACAAACGTTCACAGACCCCTCACCCAATAAACATACTGGGTGCCAAGTTGTCTGTGAACAAAACAGCTGATAAAAGCATCACAGTAATCCACAGTCCATCAGTTAATGCTCAAAATACCAGTCCATAATCGATATTTGTTGATGTAAACATTTTTAAAAAAAATCTGTTTTGGACTGTTTTCACATTTCTCACCTGAATCAAATGAAATAAATGACTTTAACTGGAGAAATCAATAATATTGAGGACTTGAGGTTTGAAAAGTTTTGATGAATTTACTACAAACACAGCTTTTCACTTCACAGACGTACATTACTGTGAATTATTATGATGCTTTTATCAGCTGTTTGGACTCTCATTCTGACGGCACCCATTCACTGCAGAGGATCTTTTGGTGTGCAAGTGATGTACTGCTAAATTTTTCAAAATCTATTCCGATGGGGGAAAAAAACACTAATCTACATCTAAATGCAAGTACATTTTCATTTATGAGTTAACTATTGCTTTAATGCGTTTTTCCACATAGAGACAGGACTTTAAACAACTGTAAAGTGACATTCTTGATTAGCTGCTGCCGCTTTACAAATGTCATCTGACTTTTGTTTATTTAGTGTGCTGACTAGTGCAGCCCTATGTTCTCACCTCATGTGTGTTGGAGGAGTTATTTCTGAAGTTAACCTTCAGTGTGCTGGTGGCGCCCACTCGTGTGGCAGGAAATGTGTACAGACTTTGAGGTGCATAAACGCCCCTCTTCTGATTCTCAGTTGAAGATCTGAATGAATTAGAAATAAACCTCAAAATATGCCTATGACATTTTAGCAGTGAAAGAAGTCTTCCTCTATAGGTCAGATTTCTAACAGGAATACAAGCCTTACCCAGTCTTTGAGCCTGCAGAATCCAGTCTCTTCCTGTTCTTCACAGTGGCTTCCGTTTTCACCAAGGAGCAATTTTCTTTAACACTCGATGCTTCTCCTGCTCTTATGCCCTGCACACATGAATCAATACACTCAACAGGGAAGTACTACCACTCCCTCCTGCATTAGTGTCCTTTATTTATGACTGAAATGGCACTTTTAGCTAATAGTCAATGTTGTTAATAGGCAAATTAATAGGGCAGTTACATTAGTTTAGCCTAGCTATGAAACTCACATACAGAACTCTGCATTCAATAGACTTACAGTGCCACACAACTGGAAGCGAACACGGCTCTTGTGCTGAGGTTTGGCTGTTGGGTGACATTCCAAATCCCAAAACTGCGCATAATCTCCCCGATCACGTGGAAGGAAAGTGAATGGAACCTTTTTACAAAACAAAACAGAAAACTTGAATCAGTTGAAAGAAAATTCTAGATCTGTCAGAGACTAGATGATGTTTGACACATCCACACCCCTACCTGCATCCTCTCTTGAATCCCCAGAGTCCCAGATGCCTTCTCACATCTGAAGGCAGAGTATGTGGCACGATAAACATCTCCACCGCTATCGACACCCTGATCCAACAGACAACAGTGAAGTCGAAATCAATAAATCCCTCAGGAACGAAAGCTTTAAAAATTCTTACATAACTGCCAACATCACAGACCTTTACATATGGAGGAGCAAATGAAGAGAGGTACCATCTGACCTCCTCTCCATGATTCTCCACCTCCAGAGAACATTCTGCACAAAGAAAACAATTGTTTTCCTTTTACATTTTAATAGGCCAAGATTTAAGAATCCTATTGAAAGTCGGTCTCAAATCAATCAAAATTGTGTTACTGTACAAAGAAAAGAAAATATTCAGTTGACAGGTTCTGTACTTACCTGATGATTCTCCAGAGGCAGTGGGAGGGAAGACCAGCGTTCGGTTCTTGATCTCAACCTGAGGCTGGGTGCTGCTGCTCTGAGGTTTCTGTCCTGGTACTAAAGGGGTCTCAGCCTGAGGTGGCAGTGGGCGTAAAGAGCGGTCCATGGCGCAGCTAGTGGCAGAAACATCCATGGCCAGATCTTGCCGGATCTGAACTTTAATGGACTTTAGAGAAAGAGACATAAGAGATGGGCGTTACAGAGAGCGCACCTTACACTGTCATTCAAAAGTTTGGAATCAGTAAGATTTTTAATGTTTTTAAGGGAGTCTCTTATGCTCATCAAGGATGTATTTATTTGATCAAAAATACAGAACAGTAATATTGTGAAATAATATTGCAATTTCTAATATTGGTTTCCAATTTTAATATACTGTACTTTAAAATATCATTTATTTCTGTGATGCAGCACTGAATTTTCATCAGCCATTACTCCAGCCTTCAGTGTCACATGACCCCAAACTTTTGATTAGTAGTGTATATTGTAACAAAAAATTCTATTTTGAATAAACACTGTTCTTTTTACATTTATTTATCAAAGAATCCTGAAAAAAGTATCACAGGTCCCAAAAAATATTAAGCAGCACTGTTTCCAAAACTGATAATAAATCAGCATATTAGAATGATTTCAGGAGGATCATGGGACACTGCAGACTCGAAATTAAGCTTTGCTTTACAGGAATAAATTACATTTTAAATAGTGCTGTCAAATGATTAATAGCGATTAATCGCATCCAAAATAAAAGTTTGTTTACATAATAAATAAGTGTGTTCTGTGTATATTTATTATGTATATATAAATACAAACACATGCATGTATATATTTAAGAAAAATATGTTATGTTTATATATTCAATTCAATTTTCACTTTGTTGGAATTTCTTCCAAAAATTGTATTGCATTCCATAGCGTTTACTGTCGAACATTAATTCACATTAATACACATTACACAATACCATACACGCACACAAAAAAAGTTATTAAATATAAATATATATATAATATAAAATATAAATGTATATACATGTAAATATTTTCAAAATATATACTGAATGTGTGTGTATTTATATATACATAATAAGCGCAGTACACATACATATATGTAAACAAAAACCTTTATTTTGGATGCAATTAATCGTTTGACAGCACTAATTTTAAAAGTATATTAAAGCAGTACTATGTAACTTTTTACTGTGTTCAAAATTTGCTAAATGTATATAATGAGCTAGTACATCATGAATATAGTGCAAATAAATCCAGCCTTGATGTACATAAGAAAATTAAAATCTTACTGATCCCAAACTTTTGAACAGCACTGTATTGTATATCTCCATTTTGTACAGAAGAATTCACATAATCTGAGTTTTTTTGGAATATTCAAAAAAAACAAAAATCTGAAATGCGTTGTTCCATATGCAAGTTCATTACTGTAAATTCAACAGCATGTTATGAACTAGAAACCATGTCTTGAACTTAAAAACAATCCTAGAAAACTTGTACATTCCCTCTTCAGTCGGGCATAACAGAATCTCCAGAAATGAATACCTTCTGTTGATTACCACACTGTACATAGATCTGTCCACTCCAGGGCAGCATGGAGGATTTGGTTTAGATTTTGTTAAATGCTAAACATTTATATAAGCTATGTACTTTCAATTAAAATGAGAACAAAATGTGAAGTCATTGATTTTCCCGATGTTTGTTTATATGCGAGTCTCGTACTGAGGTTCAATGACTCCGTGCTGTGGGGTGATGGTAAGGCAGTGGGCTGGCCAGGACAGCTCAAAGCTCAGCTCTCTGTTCGAGCGGTTCAGTATCTGCACATGTCTGGTGTCAGCCACACTGTCTGCAAATGAACAAGCAGAAGACAACATTTAGAGGGGGAAGCATTCACTTGCTAAGTGCATTTTCTTTGAGTCAAACAACATTCATTAAACCACCTGAGGTCATTTTTAATATCACATTTTTAAACTCAAATGTGTCTTACTGATAGTGGGTGCAGTGAGAACCAGCTGTTCAGGCTTGATGCTCCAGGTGTTCTCTAGGTTCAGCTCTGTTTGTTTCAGCACAGGTTCTGATGGACTTAATGGAGGACCTTTGACTGGTAGCACATCCAGGGAAACATTACTGATGTAGCGGCCCGATGACCCCAAACCGCTGAGTAGAGAACTACACATTAACTTCATCAGCATGCTGAAATCTGAAAGCATTCATTTCTGTTCAGTATGTTGTTCATTGAGGATGTTTACCCGTCTGATTCAGAGGTGTGCCGTTGTGAAGGTCTGACGGACTCCATATGGTCACTCTCTCCAGAGTCTGACATTTCCATAGTGCCAAATAGCGACAGCATAACTTTGCTCATGTTGCCATAGAAAATCTGGGCTTCATTTGGCCTTTGAGGCAGATCATAGGCTGAAAACAAATAAAGCCACAATCAAGGTCAGTTAATTGATTAAACCAATTCATTTTGAGCAAATCCTTGCCATCTTACCCTCCTGAACCTGCTCCTCTCCAAGGAACATTTCATCAAATGGGATACTTTTTAATAAGCTGTTCTCAGACAGTACTTTATTCCCTGCTTCTGGTTTGATTTGTAGTAACCTTGAAAACAGATTAAAAAAAACAACAACAACAAAATTACAAAATGTGTTTTCACATCACTAAATGTGTAAAAATACACTAAACTGTCCTCTCACAGATTCAGTTTCACAGATTAGACATTTAGTAAGAATATCAGGGAGGTCATATCTCTAGCTGGTAAGTGGGAATAATATACTAGTAATTGTATTTCATTTCTAAAAAGGTCTACAGTGAACTATCCATGGCTACATGCAAAACTTTATTCAATTGAAAAGATAGAGGGCTCTTAGAAAAGTATACATTTTTATTTGGTTAGTTTTAAAATAAATGTTTAACTGCAAAAGTACATAAATTACTCAAACGAGTCATCTGCCTATTTTTGATTCAGACATCAAGTCACAGATCTTTCAATTTATTTTTTTCAAAAAAATTCTCAGACATTACATAAAATACTAAATAGAAAAGATTTTTGTTGAAAAACGTAAAAGGAAGAAATAAGCTCCTATTTTAACACTAACATGTTTTTAAAATATTCTTATTTAAGCTGAGAATTCAAGTCAAATGAGAACTGCCACTGACTTCCGGAACTGTTGTCGAGACACCTCGTCCCCACAGAAGAGGCAGACAGTGGCAAGAAGAGCTGCACCAGACTGACAGAGAGCCTGCTCTCTGCGTGAAGCCTTCATCGCTATTGTGATCACCTGCAGAAACAGCACTGATAAATCTTCCAAGCATATACAGGCATTAAAAAAAAAAAAAACATGCACTTGGCTCACCTCCTGTGTTCGCTCTTTCAGGACAAACTGTGAAGGGGACAAGCTAATAATGGTGGAGTCCATGACAGCTCGATTTTGAAGATTGCTGAAGGATACCGCTTTCACGAAAGCAGCACGTGAACCCGTGTTTCGCACACACACACAAAGCTTACTGACACGTCCTGCCTGCACTCCACTCAGCGTGGCCACATAGCCTTCAGAACGCTTCCTCAACTCCTCCAGGATCACGTTACTCGTGCCGCCATAGCCTGACAGAGGGATCTGAGAACAGCACGCTAAAATGTAACACCAAGTATTTACTAGAGGTCGACCGATGTATCGGCTTTGCCGATTAATCGGCACCGATAGTTGATTGCTGGAACGATCGGTTATCTGCAAAAATCCATGCCGATAGTTTTCCGGGTTGCATCCGTTGCTGGAGCGGCTGAGAAGGGTCACTGACAGCATGTGCTATTTGTTTAGACACGTGATACTGCACGCTGAACAGAGCGGGAAACTTCAGACGCGGATTTAAATGCAGCCGACAGAAAATCCTGCCGCGCCACAGAGCGCCATTCACATAGTTTTCCATTAAATTACATTATATTTGTCCCGAATCGTTGTTAATGTACATAATGAATTGTGTATTGTGCATTTTCAGCAAAACGTTTGTCTTTCTGTGGCTCTAATAAAGTCTGTATGCTTCATTTATTGAGCTATAATATAGATCACGCTTTCTCTTTCCGTTTGCTCCGTTTTTAAAACACCGAACTTCAAACTCATCTATGCCTCATTGTTCATTCTTGAAGTAAACTTGTGTCCGTTTGGTGATTAAATAAACTGTTTTAAGACCGCTGCTCGAGCTGAACGCGACACGTCCGGAGTGTGTGTGATACCGGGGAGTTCTCCTAGACTCAGCACTGCACTTTTATTTTGAATGAATTTTGATTAGATAATCATTAAGTGTTCAAGAATAGAAGCAGTTAAAGTGTGAGAGTATACATACAATATCCATATGTATATCATTTTAATGCTATGGCCTTTGTGTATATATTTAAAGATGTGCATCTTTAAGCATGACTGTTGAAATGAAATGGTAACACTTTAAAATAAGAGTCCATTTGTAACATTAAGATTCATGAAAGCTGTGTAAGTATTGTTCCTTGTTAGAGTGTGTTAATTGCAACATTTACTATTACTATTATTATTAATATTACTACTACTAGTATGGTTCAGTACTGTTTTTTTAATAAAGCACCGTTTTAGTTTTTGTTCAGTATCTATTTTAAAAACTATCGGTTAATTAATCAGTATCGGCCAGTGTGGTCCAACCTAGCTATCGGTATCGGCAAAATCCACAATCGGTCGACCTCTAGTATTTACAACATTATTACGGTTTATGAGGCATTATTAATAAACACACAGTGAACTTGACCCCAGGCTGGGAGGCACGTGCAGCAGACTGCTTGATCTCCAGTTTGGCCAGCATGGATGCAACACGGGTGGGAGCAAAGAGCAGATGAACAGTCACATCCTCTTTGGGTTTGATTGACAGCTCTCTGTTACGTGTCAGTCGCTCATCTGGGCCGAATGAGCTCTGCAGCTGCAGGGTTGAGATTCACAGAAACAGACAAGTGGGAGAAAGGATAAATGGATAGACAGATGTTAATATACTGCCACTGGCTCTACAAAACCAATGAACTGGTTGGGGCTGGCTGCTCGTAATTGCTGTACCTACAGCAATCTTGGGACAGAATGCATATTTATCCATTACCTAAGATTACTCGCATAGCAAAATACTACTATACTATAAAATAAAGTATTTCATAATTAGTAATCATGTTTTCAACACTTCATATTCTTTCATCATCATGTCCCCTTAGGAGCTCCATATATTATAGATCTCAGTGTCTAAAACTACATTTCTCAATGTGTTAGCTTACCTGGAAACAGTCTTGGTCTTGGCCCCTAATGAGCAGTCTGAGTTGCTGTGATGTAGTGGGTGAATTGTTCCTTAGCACCAGTTTCTGTTGCCTACAAACACAAAAGCATCATCTCCATCCAATTCACTTTTTATGAATAGCAGTTTCTATGGCTATGTAAACTCACACTGCTCTGCCCAGGGTAACCCCTCCCCATGCCATGAACTGTTTGTTGGAGAGGATGGGTGGGACCTCAGCCTGTGATAACACAGCAGGTAGAGATACTACTTTCCCAGAAACTCCTTGGACCGTCTCTCCTTTCAGCATCACCTCATACTGAGGTCCGCTGGGTAGAACCAAAATCGTCAACATGCTGAGAAAAGAAATCAAATGTTACCCGAAAGTACATTAGGGGCTTTCGCACCGGAGGAACCTTCCTAGAACTATTGGCGGAAGTACACACTTTTTGGCATTTTCGCACTGCAGGAAATAGGAACGTATTTAGTTCTAGGAACTCCGTTTGGGGGAACAAAATTAGCTCATACTTTAGAGTAGGGTTTAAAACAGTTCTATAGGAACTACCAGTGTCGCAAGTGTACGCTGATTGGCGAACATGGAAAACAGCGATAATGGCATTTAGCTACTTGTTGTCTGCAGCGCTGTGTTTTTTTTCTCAGCCTCGATGATATGTAAAACTTCAAGTTGTTATCGAAGATTTAGTCCGATTTTCACGTTCTTTCAATAGCGTAAATTGTGCGTTCAACATTCCATCTCCGTTATCACGAAGCTCTGATCACGTGTCTTCCATTCACTAATTAGACAAAGATAAAGACGTCACTGGCGGCTGTCTAGTTCCTAGAACTATGCGGTGCAAAAGCCCCTATTACGAAGTAGCAAGAATATTTTAAAAATACACTTCCCCCTCTAAAGAGTCAAACTAGATTTCTAACTAGATTTCAGACAATCTGAACTGTAGAGAAATTAATAAAAGTAATAAATAAAAACCTCAGATGCAAACAAAAAGGCATAAAAGTACAATCTGTTGAACATGCCTCTCCCTGAGTTTCTGTTTGTCCTGGGCAGTGAAGGAGACCACTACACCCTGCTCCTCTCCAGCTTTCAGAGTCAGTTCCTCTGGCCTCACAGTGAAACAGCTGTCTCCATCAGTACTCTGAAAAACAGCCAAAAAAAACAAGGAGTGAATTCACAGCAAAGGCTAAGCTACATAGATTAACACTGTGGTGTTGTTGCAAGGCACATTCAAGGCTATTTATAGTCAATGTATGAAACATACAATTGTGTTAAAAAGTAAAGCTCATGATCAGGTACCTTTACTCTGAGTAGAACATCAATGTTGCCTGCATTTTTTAAAGGAAGTGTCTGCTTGGCTGTCTGCCCCAAAGGAGCCTGAAGACACACCGTCTGTACAGATATTCAGGTAGTAAATAAGCAACATCAAGCAAGTAAATAATAAAATTAATAAAAAGATAAAACTGAAGCCATTTCATAACCTCAAAAAGCTAAGTGTGTCTTGTAGTGACATTACATTTATCCATTACCTGCAGGTCTTTGGGTGCATGCACTCTGGGAGTGCCTGACCTTGCCCTCAGGGCTACACTCTGAATCACATGACTGGGGCCTGGACTGTCCACCTCAATATCCACCCGTGCACTGTATTCATCAGCTGGCCCCAACTCACCTGCATCAAAAAAAATACAGCATCTCATGTTCAGTCTGTGATCCATTTTGCTGTATAGAGGGCAGGGTTACTATAGTTAACTAAAAATAAAAATTAAAAGTCAAAATATATTTAAAACTAGAATAGTATCTAAATGATACTAAAATAAAACTAGACACCAGTTAAGAAATGTTCAACCTGTATCAGTGTTAAGGTTTACATACATACCTGAACTTGAAATGTACTTCTGTGGTGCACTGAAATGAACCCACACCAAGAAGCTTTCTTGATTCTGAAGAAAGAATAAAAATTTATTTAAACAGTCAAAACTGCCATCAAATCAGAAAGTAATTTAAAGAAATATTCACCTCTGCATAACTGGCATGCAGCACATGGTTTATGACTGATGAAGTTGAAAGCGAGGTCAGACTTGAGCCAGTATGAAGGGAACTATCCGTAGTCATGGCAACTGGGCTCTTAGAGAAGCCGAAACAATGCCATGCTGATGCATTCTGTGAGAGACAAAACCTTTGTCCTTGAATTTGTTCAACATGCCATTGGATGAGGTCTAAGCTTTCAGTCAGAAGTCTCATACACATACAGAAATACATCATACACAACTAAGGTAAACATTTTTCAAATCCAAAAAGACAGATCTCACTGACCGCACTGATAACTAGTCGAATAGGCACAGTGGCATGAGTCCTGTTGACCAGCTTGAGCGGCAGGGCCTTGGAACTGCCCCCCGGCATGTCCCAAAAGTCCATACAGCCTGTCTTTCCAACATCAACCTAATCAATAAAAAGAACAAAGAAAAAAAAAAGCTTTCTTTATTTTTGCACATTTCACATGAAATAAATATAACTTCTAAAAGAAACCTACAGAAAAATATTAACAAATTTCAAGGATAAAACTGTTATACTATTAATCCTGTGCATAAAAAAAAAAAAAATTACATGCAGTTTTAGTGCTCTGAAACTGGCAACAGGGACAAAGGGAACTCTAACCTCGATCACAGGGTTCTCAGCCACAGCGATCAGCACCACTTTCTTAGCAAATACTTCTGCATGCGCCACAGTCTCTGCAGATGCAGGCCAGGATGACACACTGAGAGTATACTGATACAGTCCAGCCCTTGGTGCTATAAATAAAACCCTCTGTTCTTCTGTACATTTGGGTCCAATTATGGTCTTATTCTTTACTATCAGCCACTGGAATGGGAGAGACTCCACCTGTAATGAAATGACAATTATAATACTGCACACAAAAGTGGACTGAATGAATAAGACATGTCTCCATTAGACCAGTGGTTCTCAACCTTTCTGACTGCAAGGCCCCCCAATGACCACAAAAATATTCAAAGACCCCCCCCCCAAAAAAAACCCTTAGATGTTGAGAAAAGAAATACATAGGTTTAGATTTTTGGCTGTGCGCAAATATTTTAAAGCTTGTTTTGTATTATTTTATATAATTTAAGTCATCTTGAGGAAGTGTGCTGAGGCCAGATTGTTGAGAACCACTGATCTAGACTACATCTGACAGATTTTGAACCTTCTCTCCATCAATGGATAGGCTTGTGATGGAGATTGAAACTTGCTGCCAGCGCTCAGAGGGGTTGAAGATGTTGAGGGACGTCTGAGAGGCAATTCCCACACAGCAAGAACTGGGAAACTTCAGCTCATTTGGAACCATTACTTGAGCTGAAGAAAAAACATTTTTTTTTCTTTTAACAAATTCCTTTATACCACCAATGTCTTTAAAATACATGAAAATTTTTCCACTTACTTCTAAAGTCTGCAAGATCTCGTGCAGCCCATGACCCAACACTTGGCTGTCCATAATTCTTACTGACTGGATACTGAGGTGGATGTTGTTGACCAGAGTTCAGGTAACCAGACTGAAGACTTGTATGCCCAGGTACATGCATATGTCCCATAGATGGGTTTGCAGCAGGCACTGCAGCAGATACTCCATACAAACCAGATGACCCTCCAATCTGATAGGGAGGAGCATGTAGAGGCCCCTCTGAGCTCAGATACTGCTGTGCCAGTTGGGAACTGAAGAGGGAATGCCCTGTTAGGTGGTTGGGAAGATTTGGCAAGGCACCCTGAGAGGTGTAGCTCGGTACTGGCCCATATGTCAAGTCATCCGCAGCGCCAAAACTAGACCCAGACCCCAAGACATCAGGCAACACTTGGTGTGCCTGTTCTGTGGCTGTCCTAGATGAATGTTGCATGTTCAGTTTGCTCGAGTATCCAGAATCCCCTTGAGGGTACAACCTCGGCTCAGATTGGCGGTTGCCCTTAGAGTATCTATTTCCGTAGTCTTTATGGAAGTCACTTTGGCTGCCTGAGCCCAGATCAGAGGTCTTTTTGTTGAGGCCTGGAATTTCAGAATGGCAAAGAGGCTCTGGACTCTTTGAAGAACTCAGAACATTTCCATTATCAAACGGCTCCACTGGAGGAGTTGGACTGGCTCTGATTATAGTGGTGCTTAAAGCCATGGAGGTGTTTTTCTGGAGAAGCAGAAAAGATTTGTCTGTACATTAAAACCATAAAGTAAATCAGCAGCATTACTATCAATATCATATAATGGTCAAGCAACATAGGCTTCCAATAGGGCTACAACACACATTTATTTTGATAATCTATTAGTCTAACAATTATCAGAATGCTTATTCAACTAATTATTGATTTAAACTATTGATCAGTAGGCTTTTATAGATTATCCAGCTTTTGAAATTAGTTAAAATATTTAGTTTAGCATATTCTAACTAAAAGAAAAAAGAAAATTATATTTTAAATTTTATTATACTTTTATATTTTTTATTAAATTATAGGTAACACTTTATTTTAAGGTGTCCTTGTTACACACGTTACATGTACTTACTATTATAATAACAATTAATCATGCATATTTACATGCAGTAACCATAAGCCAAATCCTAACCCTTACCATATAGTAAGTACATGCAGTTAATTAATATTACTCAGTACTTAAATGTATAATTACACTTTAACAAGTACACTTTAAAATAAAGTGTAACCAAAATGTATAATTACACTTTAACAAGGACACCTTAAAATAAAGTGTAACCAAATTATATTACTATTATAAAATTACAATTCAAATAAATATATTTGGCACACAAAATAAGATAACAGACCAGAGGCCAATGCTAACATCTAGAAAGTAGGGATGCCACAATACCCAATATAATATTGAACCATTCAGTATGGCATCCACGGTTCAATAAGTGCTTGTGAATTGCTTTTTTTCCAGTTTTGCATTTAAATAATTTGTGTGCATTTTATTTCTATACCAATTGGCTTTGTTTGTATGTCTGTGAGTCTATGCACTGAGATGAGGAACGCCTCCCCGCTTATAACGTGCATTTGATAAAGCAACAGCTAAACATCTACTCAAATATTGCAAAGGTCTTTTAACAAGTAAAAGTATAATTCTAAAAAGTCTCCCTTAAGGTTGTGGTACACATGGATTTTTGCTGTGAAATGTTTAATGATTTTTATAAAGTAAAAGTAACCCTTAGATGTTGAGAAAAGAAATACATAGGTTTAGATTTTTGGCTGTGCGCAAATATTTTAAAGCTTGTTTTGTATTATTTTATATAATTTAAGTCATCTTGAGGAAGTGTGCTGAGGCCAGATTGTTGAGAACCACTGATCTAGACTACATCTGACAGATTTTGAACCTTCTCTCCATCAATGGATAGGCTTGTGATGGAGATTGAAACTTGCTGCCAGCGCTCAGAGGGGTTGAAGATGTTGAGGGACGTCTGAGAGGCAATTCCCACACAGCAAGAACTGGGAAACTTCAGCTCATTTGGAACCATTACTTGAGCTGAAGAAAAAACATTTTTTTTTCTTTTAACAAATTCCTTTATACCACCAATGTCTTTAAAATACATGAAAATTTTTCCACTTACTTCTAAAGTCTGCAAGATCTCGTGCAGCCCATGACCCAACACTTGGCTGTCCATAATTCTTACTGACTGGATACTGAGGTGGATGTTGTTGACCAGAGTTCAGGTAACCAGACTGAAGACTTGTATGCCCAGGTACATGCATATGTCCCATAGATGGGTTTGCAGCAGGCACTGCAGCAGATACTCCATACAAACCAGATGACCCTCCAATCTGATAGGGAGGAGCATGTAGAGGCCCCTCTGAGCTCAGATACTGCTGTGCCAGTTGGGAACTAAAGAGGGAACGCCCTGTTAGGAGGTTGGGAGGGTTTGTCAGGGCACCCTGAGAGGTGTAGCTGGGTACTGACCCATATGCAAAGTCATCCGCAGCCCCAAAACAAGATCCAGACCCCAAGACATGAGGCAGCGCTTGGTGTGCCTGTTCTGAGGCTGACCCAGATGGATGCTGAATGTTCAGCTTGCTTGAGTACCCAGAATCCACTTGAGCGTACAACCTCGGCCCAGGCTCAGACTGGTGGTTGCCCTTAGAGTATTCATTTCCATAGTCTTTACGGAAGTCACTTTGGCTACGTGAGCCCAGTTCAGAGGTCTTTTTGTTGAGGCCTGGAATTTCAGAATGGCAAAGAGGCTCTGGAGTCTTTGAAGAACTCAGAACATTTACATTATCAAACGGTTCCACTGGAGGAGTTGGACTGGCTCTGATTATAGTGGTGCTTAGAGCCATCGAGGTGTTATTCTGGAGAATAATAAAAGAGATTCATCTGTACATTCAAACCATAAAGTAAATCAGCAGCATTAATATCAATATCAAATAATGGTCAAGCAACATGGACTTCAAATAGGGCTGCAACAAATGATTTTTTTTGATAATCTATTAGTCTAATGGTCATTGATTATTTCACCAATTAATCAGTACAGGGTTCCCACTCTTTCATGAACACCAGATTCAAGTACTTTCAAGAAGCGTGGGAACCCTGTCAGTAGGATAGGATCGATTATTAAAGGGGTCATATGATGCTTTTTTAAAGATCATTATTTTGTGTATTTGGTGTAACAGAATATGTTGACATGCTTTAATGTTCAAAAAACACATTATTTTTCAAATACTGTACATTATTGTAAGTCCTCTATGCCCCGCCTCTCTCAAACGCTTCGTTTTCTACAAAGTCCCGCCTTCCGACAAGCGCAGTCTGCTCTGATTGGCCAGCTGACCCAATGCATTGTGATTGGCCGAACACCGCAAGCACTCGTCGGAAATGTAACGC
This sequence comes from Sinocyclocheilus rhinocerous, assembly GCF_001515625.1. Lineage (NCBI taxonomy): Eukaryota > Metazoa > Chordata > Actinopteri > Cypriniformes > Cyprinidae > Sinocyclocheilus > Sinocyclocheilus rhinocerous. The sequence continues at coordinate 686,550 of NW_015625034.1, forward strand.
CCCTTACCATAATCGCGAGCTTCATCTTTCAAAATAAATGTAAATAGAGCCCGAAAGGGGAACAGAGTCTCGTGAAAGACACAGTGATGTATATGCGTTTGCAGTACACAAGCCACGGTTAAGACAGCTGACTCCACTGTGATGTGACCCTGTCTCTCTCGCGCTCTCTCTCACCTCTCGCGCACACACACACACAAGATGCGCAAAACTCCGCATTTGAACAATCAATAGCAAATACTTAAACTAATAACAAAACAGTAGCCGATTCAGAAGCGCCAGATTGTCATAGCAAAGTCAGAATTACCCCATCTCCTAGGTTCACGAAACGGTCGTCCATAAAATGCATTGCTGTTCTGTTGTAAGTAATCTTAAAGATTCCTAAATGCATCTACTTTCGGAAGGCCAAATAAAGTGCTTTTGCTTTCGCCTAGAAACACACAGCGTCTCCCTGACATGCTGCTTCAACACTAACTGCGGTTACTGAAACCACGCCTTCTTTCTTTGCGTGCACATTTGGGCAGCATTATGCAAATATTTCCACATAGTGAGGTAGATATGTGGGGGCGTGTTAGAACGAGCCGTTTCTCTCGCTCGCGCACGCACACACACCGCTCTCTCTCTCTCTCTCTCGCGCTCACGCACACACACACACCGCTCTCTCTCTCGCACACACACACACACTTCGCGCTCTCTCTCTCTCTCTCTCGCTCGCACACACACACACACACAC
>NW_015625034.1:687579-696329 GCF_001515625.1 Sinocyclocheilus rhinocerous
GCACAATCAGCTTGTAACACTCCAAAGAGAAAGTAAAACTTGAAATCGCATCATATGACCCCTTTAAGCTTTTGCAATTAGTTCAAATAGTTATGCATATTCTAACTAAGTAAAACAAGGCTATCACTTCAGCTTTTGAAAATGTCATTTACACTATTACTATACAATTACATTTTTTTCCAGAATGACAGACATTCTCATTCACCATATAATAAACTGCATAAAAATTTAACTGACTGACTGCATCACTCTGCTTAATATCTCCTTTTGTAAGTCATAAGGATATAGAAAAAAAAAAGACATGACATCTTATTTTTGGATAAACTATATTACTCACAACTAGCACTGGGCGATATATCGAATATTAGCGATAATATCGCAATAATTTTGACGATGATGTAAAATTAGAAAATATTGTGAATATCGAATATTTCAAATTCAAGCATACTTTACCAAAAGAATGCGCCGAACATCCAAAAAAAGGAGACAACATGTTATTGCGGACTGCTCTACACGCCTCTACTTCGCGAGCTTTCATGAGTGCGGTTGCTAGATATCAATAGTTCAAATCCCCGAATAAGAGCTTCGCTGTTACAAGCATACATTTTCTGCCCAGTGTTTTGCTTATTTTAAGTAATCTGGCAACCATGTGCACGCGCTCGCTCCTCATTGCAGAAGCACCACCGCCGATGATCTGAAAACACCAACAAACAAGCTGGAGTTTAGCGATCTAAATGAAAGTGTCACTCAACCAGTCTGTGTTCTGTCATGAGATCTCGACTGTATTGTTTGCGATTGTGGTCACTGCATAAATGCACTTACACAACCGCTGTTGTTTGAATAAAGAAACATAGGCTATGGCAATTTGGAATTACTATTAGGAATTTCACTGTTATAATATTTTTCATTTGTTTTACCAGTTTTCATAATATAGACACAGAGAGTGCATAAGTCTTTGGTATTAATATATATATATATATGCATATATATATACAGTGGTGTGAAAAAGTGTTGGTCCCCTTCCTGATTTCTTATTTTTTTGCATGTTTGTCACACTTTAATGTTTCAGATCATCAAACAAATTTAAATATTAGTCAAAGATAACACAAGTAAACACAACATGCAGTTTTTAAATGAAGGTTTTTATTATTAAGGGAAAACAAAACCCAAAACTACATGGCCCTGTGTGAAAAAGTGTATGCCCCCTAAACCTAATAACTGGTTCGGCCACCCTTAGCAGCAACAATATATATATATAATATATATATATATATATGAAATACCTATGCGTTCCAGCAACTAGCTTCCCATATGAAAGGGTTTTTAGTTTTTTAGTGCCAGTGGGAACATAGTTTCATGCCACAGAGCGTCTCTTAAACCAGAGACAGTTGACAGACTTGTGTTCTTAGCTAAAAACTTGTAAGAAATACTTATCCCAGTTTAATTATTTCCCCCAGTTGCACAGTGTAAATTGTGAATTGCATGCACCAAAAAAGTTGACAGAATGCACTTTCTGTACTTGTTTTGCACTACTTCAGTTACATATACACGTGTTCATTTAATAAAAAGCAGTAAGTGATTACTTGGTCTAGATTTTTTTTAACTGCTTAAATTTGCATTAAACATTTTGTATTTACTTTTTAACAATAACTTCTAAATTGTTTTTGTTTTTTTTTTTAATGGGGGCAAAAGAAATTCATGTTTTTTTTTTTTTTAAAGCAAATGCAAACAGAGAGATATATATTCAATACCGTAAAAATGGACAATATCGAGTTATAACTTTTTTTTATATATCGCCCAGCCCTACTCACAACACAATCTCTCTTAAAGGGGTCATATGATGTTGCTAAAAAGAACATTATTTTGTGTATTTGGTGTAATGAAATGTGTATGCGGTTTAAGGTTCAAAAAACACATTATTTTCCACATACTGTACATAATTGTTTCTCCTCTATGCCCCGCCTTTCTGAAACGTGTCGATTTTTACAAAGCTCATAGGTCTGAAAAGCAAGGTGTGCTGTGATTGGCCAGCTATCCAGTGCGTTATGATTGGCCGAATACCTCAAGCGTGTAATGGAAATGTTACGCTCCTACCATATTGTGATGATGCCCTATCCGGCCGGAGCGATGATTCAAAAACGTGTTCATTTAATAAAAAGCAGTAAGTGATTACTTGGTCTAGATTTTTTTTAACTGCTTAAATTTGCATTAAACATTCTGTCTTTTTACGCGTTGCGTTGCATCGCGCCGCGTAAACATAAAACCATGTCTGCATTTGTGATCGGAGAAATGACAAACAACAAGCCCTACTCTACACTGCCCAAAAAACTCGCTTTAAATATAAAAAATAGAAAATAGAAAAACTCTTTAAATATAAAAAAAAACGTACTTACAATCTGTGAGTCAGAACAGCCGGCATTGTAGTCTACTCTACCAGGATCACGACGCGGCCGGCAGATTCGACAAAGGAGGCTTGCGGCAACCACATGTGATGACCCCGGGCTGGACTCTCGTGGGGCTTCATCCACGGTTAAAGCTGATCCAGTGATCCACATCGCAAAGTTGTTGTATTTTCTCAGCAACCAGCATGGATCAGCTCCAGGCATGACGAAGCGGATATCGTCCTCTTTTGGAAGGCATGACCCCTTTAAAATATCTTATAGTGTTACAATAATCAAAACAGTCCTAAGATAAATCTAGATATAGAAGAAGCTCTAATCTATGCACACCAAACTATCACTTTAATGCACTGGTGTGCACAGGGGTTGGGGTGTCACTTTTCGTGGAATTCGCGTTATGGGGGTTCTGGGGGCACCTTGATAGAACCAAAAGGGCACTTTTGCACCGCCAATTAAAGGGGCAGGGGCTCCAAGTAAAAGACTATGTTTTTGAATGAAATTTTTACACTTTTTCAGGCATTTTTTAAACAAAATATCTTTTGTTTCTGCAATTTCTAATGAGTGATATTGTTTCAAAAATTATATTGCAAAAATTATCGTTATCGTTTTATCGCCCAGCCCTAGCATCAATTATAAAACATCAGGCTTTTGAGGAACCGCAACAAATTTACTTCCTAAATAGCCAATTGGTTTATATTGTAATCCACATAAAACTAAGATGGGGTTAAACACTCACCTTATGGTGATCAGGGGTGGGCATGCAAGTGTTCTCATTAATGGAGAGATAAGTCAGTCTACTGAGAGATGGGCTTGAACAATGGGACTGAGGGGAACCTGGATCGCCAGCAGGACTCCTCTGAGCCTTTCCACTACTAAGGGAACACGGAGACATCTCTCTATTTCCAAAACACAAGGATAAGTGTCAAACCAGGCCATTATTTATCCATGTACTGAACCACTTAAAACACATTACACAATAACTTACGGTTGATTAACAATAATCAATAATTAAAAAATAAATAAATAAGAATCATCTCCCCTCCTCACAAATAAAAGTGGCTTACACCACAAAAAAGGCAATATGCAATTCTGTTAGATATGATGTTCAGAAACTATTTTTACCCATATCCACTTGGAACGGAAGTCTGGCTTGGACTGGAGTGGGTAAGAGGGGAAGTGGATGGTCTGAAATTACAATGGCTGACCTCCACAACACCAGGGGCACTGCTCTCAGGTGAGCCTTCAATAAAAAGTAGTAAATAAAGTTGATGTCCCAAATTTTCTGAAGCTTGCATGGTGTTCAAGCACATTAAGCAACATTTCACGCTGATTTTTAACATGCTAAATTTGTTATACTGCTGGGTTTGTATTTGTTTAAAAAGAAAAAGAAAAGAGATACCAAATTTTTCCTGTGTTGTTGGCAGGGAATCCTGACGATCAACAGCTGCAATTTTCTCTTTTGAAACTGACTGAGTGGCTTTAGGGCTTCTGGGTGATCGTGCCTGGTTAATGGCAGGTTTGTCTGTCCATTCTCCTGTTGTCCTGGGTTTGTGAGGTGATGTCTTCAATGACGTTACTTCTGAGCGGCTACCACTTCGAAGGCCAGGTGAGGTCTTTGGGGCAAAAGGAGATGACACGGACCCGTCACCTTTCAGAGAACGGCGGTTACCTGTGGTGGAAGTGCTGGCCACTGGTGGTCGAGCCGTTCCTATTTTGATCTTGGATTCAAGAACACTTTTATTGGTGGAAGGTGCTGCACGATAGTCATTTTTGTTTTTCTCAATGCCAGATTTGAAATCAACAGGTTTTGATTTGAAGGATGTGGAAGATGATGATGACTGTCCAGAACCTAAAGATCTTTTGGCTGGATGTGCAGTGGCAGTGGGTAAACTGCTTGACTTGGGTCGAGGAATTGCACTTCGTTTGAAGTCTGACCTTGGATTTGGTAACACGCCATAAGTACCCTCGGTTTGTTTCAATGAGTTGCCTGCCAGATCCTGGCATTTTTTGTCAACTGCTTGCTCTTCCATAACTGAACACTCTTCATTTTTATGGATGGTTCTGTAATCCAGAGGCACCAACTGATGTTGAGTCTGCTTGTTAGAAGTGGCCAAACTATCAGCTAAAGTGAGGATGTCCAAGCAGGACTGTGAGGTGGATCCATCACTATCGCTACTTGAGACCTCAGCCCTCTTCAGATATTTCTCCATTTCGGGAGTACTAAGGTCACCCACTGATGTGGTCTTCTGCAGATCCTCCAGCAGCCCATTTTGATTGGAGGCTGCTACAGAATCAGGACTCATAATCGACTCTTCTGCTACTTGCTGACGGCTTTTAGAGCGGCTCCGTTTGGACAGCTCCATGATCATGGCAGCAAGCTGTGCTGGATCTGAGCTGATGGAGGCATCAGCAATTGCGGAGGCAATTGTACTGATACTGAGCATAAGGTTGCTGCTGGAGTTGGGTGATTCTGAACTATGGCCAGAACTCTCTTTATCTTCATATTGAGCAGAGATCTAATCCAAAATCAGACATAAAGTATCAACATTTTGGCTAATTTGTAAAAGACTATATGGCAGCAGTTCAAAGCTAAATGGTTGTCATTGTCAATACCTGGGAAACCTGTCCCTCAGTTCTTTGTGGTTGCACATTATTCTGGTGTGTGGCTTCAGCAGTGTTGGGCTCACGAGTCTTGTCTAGATCATCTGTAGTTCACATAAAGGACATCAAAAAGGACTTCAGCAAAAATAATTATTAAATAGCTAATATGAGCAAAGTATGTTGAATGCACCTGGATTAAGTGTCTCATCAGCATCACTTTGCGGAACTGTCTCAATGTTGATTGCCCGGCCTCCTGTTGTCTTGGGTTTGTGTGGGGAGGTCATCAACGACGATACTTCAGAACGGCGAAGGCCAGGTGAGGTCTTTGGGGCAAAAGCAGGAGTTGACATGGTCCCTTCACCTTTCAGAGAGCGGCGGTTACCTGTGGTGGAAGTGCTGGCCACTTGTGATCGAGCCGTTCCTATTTTGATCTTGGATTCAGGGACACTTTTATTGGTGGATGGTGCTGCACGATAGTCATTTTTGTTTTTCTCAATGTCAGATTTGAAATCAACAGGTTTTGATTTGAAGGATGTGGAAGATGATGATGACTGCCCAGAACCTAAAGATCTTTTGGCTGGATGCGCAGTGGTAGTTGGTAAACTGCTTGACTTGGGTCGAGGAATTGCACTTCGTTTGACATCTGACCTTGGATTTGGTGACACAACATTAGTACCCTCTGTTTGTTTAGACGCATTACCTGCCAGTTTTTTACATTTTTTGCCTACTGCTTGCTCTTCATTGTTATGGATGGATCCATTTTCCAGAGGCGCCAACTGCTGTTGAGTCAGCTTGTTAGAACTGGCCAAACTATCAGCCAAAGTGAGGATGTCCAAGCAGGACTGTGAGGTGGATCCATCACTGTCACTACTTGAGACCTCAGCCCTCTTCAGATATTTCTCCATGTCAGGAGTACTAAGGTCACCCACTGATGTGGTCTTCTGCAGATCCTCCAGCAGCCCATTTTGATTGGAGGCTGCTACAGAATCAGGACTCATAATCGACTCTTCTGCTACTTGCTGACGGCTTTTAGAGCGGCTCCGTTTGGACAGCTCCATGATCATGGCAGCAAGCTGTGCTGGATCTGAGCTGATGGAGGCATCAGCAATTGCAGATGCAATTGTACTGATGCTGAGCAGAAGACTGCTGCTGGGGTTGGGTGATTCTGAATGGCCAAAACTCTCCTTATCTCCATATTGTGCAGAGATCTAATCAAATTAGACAAAAAGTGTCAACATTTTTGCTAATTTTTAAAAGACTGTGTGGCAGCAGTCCAAAGCTAACTGGTTATCAATACCTGGGAAACCTGTCCCTCAGTTCTTTGTGGTGGAACATTATTCTCATGTGTGGCTTCAGCAGTGTTGGTCTCAAGAGTCTTATCTAGATCATCTGTAGATCACATAAAGGACATCAAAATGACTTGTAAGAAAAAACAATTATTAAATAAATAACTAATGAGTATGGTGAACGCACCTGGATTAAGTGTCTCATCAGCATCACTTTGCGTAACTGTCTCAATGTTGATGGAGCTTCCTCTGGAGAACAAATCTGAGGGTCGAAGTAACGCAACAGGTTTCCTCTTCTCAGGGGATGTAATGAAGTATCCAAAAGATGGCTAAAAAAACAAATAAATAGTTGAATAACTATCATTTAAGCTTGGTTGTGAAGGGCTACCTTCCATCAGAGTTTAGCTATAATAATAATTAAACATCCGAAACAGCTAATCAATGTCTTTAGAATTACTAGAAACATCCAGGCAAGTGTGTTTGGGCAGGTTTGAGCTAAACTCGGCTTGACATAAGACTACTCATGAACAGAATTGAATGCCTCTGCTCTACGGCATTCGAGGCACATTTTTGATGGGAAGGTTGTTAACGTATCGTCTGGCCAAATTTGATACCAGCATTGACTTGCATTGCATTCAAGACCCACATTGAGTTCATGCATATCATGGGAAGTGATCTCTTAATATTTGCGTTGCTAGTGCCATACTAATCTGATCTACAGAAACAGTTTTGCAATTGTAATCAGGTTGTTAGTGCACTTCACATGGCTAGAGTCATTTGCGTAGCACACAGAGTGCTCCAAATGAGACAACTTTGAGGTTAGATTTCAGTGAGGATGTTACCTTAGATGATATCTGCTTAGGGATAGAGTCCTCACCCTTTTAACATTGTCCTCTTCAGTGCTCCCAAGGCACCCCAGAGCTTCAGAGCGCCTCTGAAAAAACTCCCCCAGTGAAATACGCAGATAACTTTGGTTCCCAGGCTCAAGTTCAGAGGAGACCTGGGAGGCCCTCATGAGGATGTTACTACTACTTGGGATTTTCCAAGATGTGTCTCCCAGCACTTCACTCATATTTACAGCTTGAATCTGCTCTTCCTACCAAAAGGCAAAAAAACAACAACACATTTTTGGTTGCTGAATCACATCTAAGAGCATTTGTGTACAATAAACTTCTAGGTTCTAGGATCTAGGTTGGTTGAACTCAAAATACCTGGGAACCGATCATACCTGCATAAACTGGTGGTCCTTTTCAAACTCCTCCTGATCCTCAATTATCTTGTCCATGGCCTGGCCTAAGGTTATACAATATTATGCAATGAAAGCAATGAATTCAAAGAATTAATTTAATGTATTCACAATTTACTCATTTTAATATTGTTACAAACACACATGACTGCCTTTCACCATTCAAACAACAGGAGAAACTAAATAACTGCCAGACAATTACAATTAGGGGTGCAACAGTTCTCGGTAAAAAAAAAAAAAAAAAAAAAAAAAAAAACATAAACCCTCCACGCACTAGGACCGCGGTTTAACTTAAATCTGACAATGCATCTGTAATATGGTTTGTTATAAATAACAGAGTTCGGCTAATGCATGTTTCTGTTGATGGATACGCATTCTGGCTTCCCAATACATTACAAGAGCGATGAGAAAAAAAACAAAAACAAACAAAACGTGGACAAACCAGTCACTCTTTGTTCAATGCAAGTGTTGTATGCAGAAACAACTGCCATTTATGCCGGGTGAGACCTGAACAGCACACGTTGCTATCTGTGTTTAAACTAAACTCATTTAAGCCTTGCCAGTTTAAATATTAAAGAGCCAAAAGACGCAAACATCTGTGCGTGTGCTAATCCAAAGCATGTGAACCCGCGTCTCAGAACGCGCGTAAATACAGGGGTTAAAGCAAAAAAAAAATCCTGAGCCTGAACTTTTTTCCAGGGGCGGGGCGGTGGGGTCCTTTCTCTAACATTTGAAAGGATACTATGGCAAAGTTATTGCTTTCCTTATTCAAACTGATTTTTTTTTCATGAATATATGGTTGACCTGAAGAATGAAAGCTATATCATACACTTGGAAAATTATGAGCTATATCACCGTTTATCGACACTAGGGGTGTGACAATACAGAGAGATGAGACAAAATACAGATACTTGGTTCACTAGAACAAGACAATATTTTAATACTATTTTAAGAAATTTTCAATGACAAAATATTTGTCTTTTAATTACAAAAAGTAAAACAATGCAGTTGTATTTTGAAATATTTTAACTAATCTAGGGCTGACTAATGATTATTTTGGTAAACAACTGATTATTTTGACAACTGAATAATCTGATATTTTTTAGTAATACAAATAGACCTAAGTGAAAACCAGAGGCTTTCAGTATGACTATTTATATAGAAGCTAAAGATGAGGCAATAATAATTGGCTCAAATAAAATATCAAAACCAAGTAAT
>NW_015625034.1:696420-697494 GCF_001515625.1 Sinocyclocheilus rhinocerous
AAAATGAAAATAAATAATAAAGAAAATAACTTCTAAACTGCTATAAGAAGCACACATTAACTCATTTGAGCTGAGTAATTAGTAGCCTACTGAACTAGTTTACATTGGATTTACCCATTACAATTGTCCACTTACAGTTAATGCTATCATAAAAATACACTTATATGAAGGTTTAAAATTCTACAAAAGACACATTTAATGTCCAACGACAAATATTTTAGCAAAATGTATATTTTACTCAGAATTATTGTGCTCCTATTTGATTGCGCTCCGTCTGTTTAGCGTGCATGTACGCAGCAGCGCTCGTTCACTCGCGTCAGCCTCGCCCACTCCTGACAGCAAAATGGATATGTTTGCGTGACTTTCTGACAATTACAGATAAAAAATATACCAGTGACATGTCAGTTATGCACTGAGGAAAACACAATGTCTCAAATGCATTAAACAGCACAGATATATTCGCTGTTTGCGATGGTTAATTGATTTGATTCATAATCGACATTAAGGGCTGCTTAAGAATAAGTGTGCACAAATTAGTGATATTGTGTGAACTTAATTTGTCATTTATGGAACCGCTTTAGCCCCGATTTATTTGAAAGGTTATTTCAAGTCAGGTTTTGGACTTTAATCCCCGCTTTTCCTCAGGTCTCCTTGGTGTTGTGATGCGTCATAATCACGCAGCAGCAGTGATGAGAGAACGCGCTTGAGAAACAGTTTAGAGAGGAGAAATCAATCTACATATAAAATATTGGTCACAGATTATTGGTCACTTTCTAAACAATAAAATTACAGCCCATCCACTAGTAATTATATATTAATAAATCGTTTTTTACCAATGCAAATATGTTAGAAATGATGCATTGCGATATAAAGGCCAACTTGTAGCCGATGCACACTTTTTAAACCGATACATCGCATCGTTAACTTTTTATGCAGATGCACCGAGCGAATCGGGGCATCTTCCCATCCCTAGTACCCTGAGTGAGCCGAGAATAGAGCTTATCTGATAATGATTATTTTGAGACATTTGTTTCCTTTAAAGGGTTAGTTCACCCAAAAATGAAAATTCTGTTA
>NW_015625034.1:697643-699295 GCF_001515625.1 Sinocyclocheilus rhinocerous
TTATTCCCATCCCCAATTATAACAAATACCTGCAGAGGGCGCCAACGTCCTGGTGACGTTTCACTTTATAGCGTGATTAAACGATGTTTAAATTCATTACATTTTTTATATTTGGCCACATGCAAACTCAGAAACCTTTATTTTGAAATTGCGATGTACAATAAATGGCATATTTAGAAACAGGTTGATGTATTCTCCTGTGTTGGCAAAGGTTTATAAATGATTTACGTTACAAATCTAGTGAGATAATGCACGCTGTTTTCCCAGATGAACGTTAAGCAATTCAAATTCACATGTAAATATGCGCTAGATGGACATCTTTGACCATTGCGCCTCGCAGCTTTTTCCAACATGACGCGCTTCTCCATTCATCAGGGCTGCGACTCTGCAACTGGATACTATTATGCGCGTCTCGTATTTATAAGAGCAAAACATTCTGATTGGCTAGTAATGTTAGTTTGATTGAGAGTGAAAGCTGTGCTCCTCTCATACCACTCGTAGGCAAACTCATGGACTCGAAAGTAGGCTTGCCGCGATAGACGGTGCTGACGGTGATACCGTTAAGCCGCAACACCTGTTACGTCACTTGCCCACCGCGGCACCGACCCCCACCGTCGTTTAGATTTTTTTTATAGTAATAAAAATCATTTAGTTCAGTAAAAGAACAGACACTACAATTAAAAACTGAACGCGGCTGCTCAATGCAGCGTGCCAAACGACAGTCGCATCACAGATCAGACTTAATTTATCCAGTGAGGAAAGTGAGTCGAGCTGACTGACAAGAAGAGTGGGGTGAGACAGACAAGACGATCCCAGATGATTTAGTTTCAAAACATAATGCAAAAGCGCCTGTTTGGCAGTATTTTGGATAGCCCGTTGACTTTTGCCGTTTATCTAAGGTGATTTTGGAAGTTTTTTTTAAACATAGGTTTCTTATTTAATTGGTTCCACAGTGTTTGCTGATTTTCTTTAAATTGTGTAATTTATTTCTTTTATTTGACATCAAGGTGTATGGCGTGCCTCCAAGCTTTCTTATTCGTTTTGCTAATAAACTTTCTACGTTTCTTATTTATTTGGTTATATATTATACATGTTTACTTATTTCCAGTTTTGTATAGGCTACCTATTTAAACTTCATGGAAGTTATTTGTTATTTTATATTAGGGGTGCTCCGATTGATCGGCTACCGATCACTATCGGCCGATAATCACGTTGGGATGATTGATCGGCGGTCTCTAAAAGGCCGATCTCAAGCTGATGACGCTGCCGTGAGAGGTTTGGCATGACATGCAGCGGCACCGTCTCAGTCTCTGTCCAGCGCGGGTAAAATACCTATAATTTTGACATTTTACAATTTATAATTATAATTGCTTGCTACGCTGATGACACACATATATACATGCCAATTAAAAAAGGAAATACAAAGGCTTTAGAAACCCTGACATCCTGTCTTAAAGATCTCACGAAGTGGATGTCCTCAAATTTTCTCCATCTTCATGAATCTAAGAGGGAAATCATTCTATTTGGGTCAGTATCTGCTACGGCAGTCCTTAAAACGGAACTAAAAAAGTTTGAACCAAACATGAGATCGTGTGTCAAAAATCTGGGCATCCAAATTGACAATGAGCTTAAAATGGATAAACAAATTAGTT
>NW_015625034.1:699565-722484 GCF_001515625.1 Sinocyclocheilus rhinocerous
CTTTCCTCACTCTACGAAACCATAGATCACTTAAAGCCTTCTGCTTCCCCGCATGATACGATTCCTCCACATTTTTTTAAACAGATTGTAAAGACGCTTGGACCTAGTTTGCTGTCTCTTATAAATAAATTTCTTAGCACTGGAACTGTACCAGATCAGTTAAAACATACAACAGTCAGACCTCAACTAAAAAACAGGGAATTATATCCAGCTTTACTGTCTAATTTTAGACCTATTTCAAATTTGCCTTTTATGGCAAACATTTTAGAAAAAGTGGTCTCTATACAATTACATGACTTCATGAGTAGTAACTCTATTCTCAATACATTTCAGTCAGGCTTTAGAATCCAGCACAGCACCGAAACAGCTCTTTTTAAAGTATTAAATGACATCTATCTATCAGTCGACTCTGGCGATTCTGTGGTTCTCATACTTCTCGTTCTATCAGCAGCGTTTGATACTATTAATCACTCTATTCTTATTTCTCGTTTAGAACACTGTATCGGTCTGCAGGGAAACGTTCTAAAATGGTTTATATCTTATTTGACTAACCGTTCTTTTTCAGTTAACATTGAAAATGTAGCTTCTTCCACGGCGCATCTTGCTTGCGGAGTTCCGCAGGGATCCATTTTAGCTCCAACTTTATTCTCTTTATATATGATACCTTTATGCGATATTCTTGCGAAACATGGGATAGCGTTTCATTGCTACGCTGATGACACACAAATATACATGCCAATTAAAAAAGGAAATGCAAAGGCTTTAGAAACCCTGACATCCTGTCTTAAAGATCTCACGAAGTGGATGTCCTCAAATTTTCTCCATCTTCATGAATCTAAGAGGGAAATCATTCTATTTGGGTCAGTATCTGCTACGGCAGTCCTTAAAACGGAACTAAAAAAGTTTGAACCAAACATGAGATCGTGTGTCAAAAATCTGGGCATCCAAATTGACAATGAGCTTAAAATGGATAAACAAATTAGTTCTGTGGTTCGGTCTTGCTTCTTTTATCTACGTCAAATCGCAAAAGTTAAGCCGTTTTTAAATTTTTCAGATACTCAGAAAGTCATTCATGCGCTGATATTTTCCCACCTAGACTATTGCAACTCGCTTTACAGTGGTATTAATAAGTCATCTCTAGATCGGCTGCAACTAGTCCAGAATGCTGCTGCTAGACTCCTGACACGAAAATATGAACATATTACTCCCATCCTTGTTTCGTTGAATTGGCTACCTGTAAAATACAGAATTGTTCAAAATCCTGGTCATGGTATTTAAGTCTATTAATAACCGCACTCCACCTTATCTTGCAGATCTCCTTGTAAGACATGTTCCCTCTAGATCACTTAGATCCAGTGATCTGGCACTCTTAACAGTGCCCAGAACTAGATCTAGGCTCAAGGGTGATCGTGCGTTTGCGGTGAGCGGTTCAAATCTGTGGAATAAGCTGCCACTAGCTATCAGAACGGCACCGACTCTGGCTATTTTTAGATCCAAATTAAAAATTAATTTATTCTCTATGGCATTTTAAAATGGGTGTTGCTTTGAAAATTTCCTCACCGTCACAACCCTACTCGAAAGTGATATCAACAAGTTTTTTTTTTTTTAAATGTAGGATTATTTTTTTCCGCTGCCAAACGCTGCACGGCGGAGATCCGGCACGGTGCCAGAGAACTTTAAGCCCTGCAAATATTACGCTCTCTTTGAAGTATTGTGCTTGAATGGACAAAATCACACAAGAATTATGTCAAAATGCCCCGTCAGTGTACTGGATCCGTGCATTGTCTTAAAGTGACAGCACTTTCTTAATGTTAATCAAACAGCAACAACACAGAAATCAATCACTGCTCTTGACTGAATAACTTTTGTAACTTTAATAAGGATTAATCTTTAATTTATACAGTCAAATATGCAATGTTATTTTACATTTGATTACTTTATTCAATTTCTGTACCTAAAAACTAATGTTAGACCTACCTAAAAAACCTGAAAAGCACTGTTTATTTTATTTGTATCTTTGCTCTATTGTATTTATTTGTGCTGTTGCTTGTAGTTAGATTTATTATTTATTCTTATTTTATTTTTATTTGACAATAGTTTTTCCCTAAACATAGCACATACCGAACCGTACCGAAACCGTTGCACCCCTTAATTACAATGCATTGGTATTGCTTGTGACATGCTCTGCCGATTGAACTATAGAATATTTTTTATTCTGCATTCACTTTCATTAAATTGAAAAAAGTGACAATCTTCAAAAATGCACCATTTTTGCATGTTCTGCAGAAGAAAGTCAGCACGAGGTTGATTCAATTGAGAAATGGTACACCCAAAATCAAATTTTCATTAAGAATGAGAACATTTCACTTACTTCCAGCAAGAAAATCTTCAGACTGAAACTGCATAGCAACTTCCTCAGGCATACTGGCCTCCAATTCCTTCTTGAAGGAAGAGTAATAGGCCAAATCAGTGACCCACTTTCCCTCTTCATTCTGGTAGACCACACTGTGAGTGGCATTTGCGCCTAAGGAAATACTTAACATTAATTTCTAAATCATAAAATACAAATACTATTTTTAATACTTTACAAATGTCAGAGAAACCTACTGACATCACTACATCACATTAGAAATGGAAAAAAGACCGTTACCTTGCTGTAACTCAAGCTCCACATTGTCTGGCTGGTGATTCCAAATATCATTATGTTCCTCATGATTCTCATCAAAGCTCTGGCAAAGGTACCTAGCATCCAGAGACTCTCCAGGTTGATCATCTTTACTGCTGGTGCTTTGCTGTTCATTGAGAACTGGAGAATCCCCACAAGGGCCACCACGCATGCCCAGGGCACCAAGATCCACAGTGTGGCCCAGGTCGATCGCTTGTTTGGATTTTTTATGTGATTCCTGAAGTACCTGAGAGAGGTGGAAACTGCTCTGGGTGCCCTGAAGGAAGGGGCTGACTGTAGAAGAAATGTCCTGAGGGTTATGACCAGCACCTGCCCTCAAGTATACAGAATCCAGGTGAACTTCTGCTGTGTTATCCATTGCATCCTGTTAAGGAGAAAAGTGTTAAGGGTAACATCAACAATTTTTGCTACAGCAAAAAATACGGACAAAGACTTACAAGAGCCTCCTGTCGATCCAGACTCATGCTCCAATTAACTGGGCATCGACTGGCAGGGGCAGATGCCACAGTAGCATGACCAGCCTCCCCTGTGCCAACTGGACCAACACGATCACCCATCTGAAGAGATCAAAATGAAATTAAAATACAATCTGTAATTATGCTGTGCTTTGTATAATTATGCTGGCCTAGGATATGCTAAAACACACACACAAAAAAATAAAAATAAACAATAACATACATACACATTTTGAATTATCCTCTAAGCATTTTAAGAGATGATCATATGTATGCAGTTTGCTATTTTTAGTTAGCTTGTAGTCTAACTTTGAAGCTGTCTATCTAACCTTCCCATTTTAAAGCAAGTTACCCCAAATCCGAATGGCATGTTCCTGTTGATTAAAAAGATAAAATTTTACACTGATCATTATTAATTGCTCATATGACACTAACATTACCTGGCCATGCGTAATCATGCCTGATCTGCTGAGCAAAGATTGAAGCTGATCATCATCTCCCATCTGTCCACTTCCACCCACGATGCCAAGACCACGAAGCACATCATAGGTGCTCTGGACTGTGGTGGGAGGCAAAAGAATGCTAGATACACCTCCATTTCCCTCCTCATCACTGCCACTACTCCCGTCTCCTCCATCACCTGATGGCACAGAGAAACAGTGATAAGACTTAGTTCCTGCCAGTCTAAATGTTTAAACCAAAAACCCTAATTAAGTCAAATTAAATTGTATTTAATAAACACCGCTTTACCAGTAATAGGAGAGTTGATGACCTGTCCCTCTGCTGAGCGGCGGTGCTCAATGCCTGTCCTGGTGTCAGGGTTCCTCCACCCCGTCTGTAGCTCATCATCAGAGCTTCCTCCTTCCAAACCTGGTCGAAAATGTGGCCGATGGCTCTCCCCAACCTGACCATATACAAATAACTGAAAATGAATTATTGAATTACAAAAATAAAAAATAAAAAAATATCGGGCAAAAATTAAAAGCACAGATAACAATAAAAGCAGAAAGCAGCTTAAGACTAACCGGTTGTCTGGAGCTGCTGGGTAGGAGGAATCTTGCTCTGCCCCGGTTCTGTGAAGCTTCTAGTTCATCCTCTGTATCCTCTTCATCACTTGCAGGACAAGAATCCATACCTGTGGCTGCCAGACGCACATCAGGCATGTGAAAGTCCCTCTGTAGTGTGACACAGCAAAAGCAAACATTAGCCGAAAAGTTTCAGAACACAGAAATTATATATTATATATATAATATTCATATTAGTGCTGTCGAACGATTAATCGCGATTAATCATATCCTAAATAAGTTTTTGTTTACATAACATATGAGTGTGTACTGTGTATATTTATTGTGCATATAAATACAAACACATGCATGTATATATTTAAGAAAAATATGTTATGTTTATATATTAAATATTTATATATAAAATAAAAAATATATAAATATATAAATGTATATACATACATACATGTAAATATTTTTAAAAAATATACTATAAAATAACATTATTTTGTGTATTTGGTGTAATGAAATGTTTATGCGGTTTAAGGTTAATCTTAAATGCCCCACCTTTCTGAAACGCGTCGATTTTTACAAAGCTCATCGGTCTGAAAAGCGAGGTGTGCTCTGATTGGCCAGCTATCCAGTGCGTTGTGATTGGCCGAATACCTCAAGCGTGTGACGGAAATGTTACGCCCCTTACCATATTGTGATGCCCTGTCCGGCCGGAGCGACGAGACAAAAACATTAAAACCCATCATAAACGAGGCATTTGTTGCATCCAGCGGGGACATAATTACGGATTATAATGACTTATACTGTCTTTTTACACGTTGTGTTGCACCCACATCGTGACCTAGACATGTGAGGGCGTGTTAGAACTAGCCGTTTTAGGTAGGCGTGGTTGACTTAACTTTTATAAAGAATATCTCTTTGGATTTGAGACTTTAGTCTTTGCAACTTTACAGATCTTCTTTATGCACCAAAAGCTTGTAACACTCCAAAGAGAAAGGAAAAATTGAAAATAGAATCATATGACCCCTTTAAGAAAGAAAATTAGGTTCATTTATTTTATTTTGACTTTAGGAACATTAACTCATACTTGGTCATAGTCATCATGGTGTCTGTTCCTTTCTGGTTCAGTGGAGTGGGGTTGAGATAAACTGGAAGGTAACTCCTACAACAGGAACAGATCATATTATTAAAAAGAAAAAAGGTAAGCTTTGGTAAACAAACAGCAAGAGAGAACTCACAACAGGGATTTCTTGTCCTTCTACTCTGCCTCTCTGCATTGCAGGTGGCATCAGCTTACTGAAATACAGCTCCAGTTCCTCATCATGGAGCTGGTTCACATCAATGTCATCATCTAGAGGACAAAACGTTAATTTAAATCAATTATTGCCTGGCTTATCTTGGTTCTTTAGAGCTTATTCTTTTGGAACATATAATAAAATAAAACAAAAAAATGAAACCAACCTGTCATATCACTGTTCATGCCGTCCAGAGACATTAGTTTCTCATTGGCCAGGAAGCTGGCGATGCTGCCACTGCACTTTTCACTGTCTGTCCCTTCACTGGCGGAACCCTCCTCTTCCTCCATCATCACTGGGAGCACAGTGGCCTGAGAACAAAAGAGAGCTTAACCCTACCATATGATATGCACATTTCTAAGGCCTCTAAATTATCAAAACTTTTTCTAATAGTCTGTTGTACACAGTCTACTACATGCCTTATGTCCACTGATTGATAGTTTTTACATTGTTAGCAAGTCAAAGGCCTAGTATAATTCCAAAAATGTCCATCTTCAGGTTGTGGTAAACATGTCTTTTTGCTTTGAAATCTTTACTGATTTTTATTAAGTAAATGTATGAACAAATTTCATGTTGTTAGTAATATTTCAAGAAACACTTACTGGACTGAAGCAACTTAATTTTATCTTAAAGTCCATAAATCTTTTTTTTTTTTTTTTATCATGTTAAAATGTGAGTATTATATATACACGAGTATAAAATAAGATACTATTTGTTTGTACATCTGTCAAACATTTTGCTTTGCATTATATGTTTTGCCCCCACTATAAAAACTGTAGAGCTTTTATTATAAAACAAAATATTTAATTATCATCTTACGAAGACATATTGCTAGCAGATAGAGTGACAATTGATATTTATATGCATTTTATGCAAGTAGTCTGCTGCACTGTTACAAAGATCTCACTGATTTATAAGAATTTCATCTTACTTTCTAGACATATAGATATGATATAAAGTTTTTCTGACTGTTATTTCATGTGCTCAAGTGTCAATGAGCACAAAAATTACCTGAGCTGCCAATGTATCTTTGTCTCCAATATGAGAGAATGACAGAAGACCAGTTGAGAGGTCTAAGGAAAGATAAAATATACATTTCAAAATATATTTTTCAGTTTATACATGTTATTCACTATTTTGTAAATAATTGTTGACCATGCATTATCAGTAAGACACATTAGTTTTACCCTAAAATTAAGAACAACAAGCCTTAATTAAATAAAACTAAAGAAAACAGATTACATACCAGAAGTCTGATGAGGAACAGAACCTGACACAAGAGGAGCAGCCACCCCTCCTGATGATGTTTTGGAAACAGAAGCAGATTCGGTTTCATCCAAATTAACATTCACCAGCAGGTCAGAGAACCGATTCGCAGCAATGAAGACACCTACATTGTCTCTACACAACAAAATAAATTAATTAATTTTAAAAAAAGTAATGAAAGAACACACTCGGTCAAGCAACACAGGTTTTCCCAATAATCCAGATCTGGCTGATGGCCAATAAAATGTTAAAAAATGTTGTTTAAAATTCAAAACTACATAACATAACTTAATGAAGGAAAACAAGACAAAATAGCTTGAAGTCACACGAACATTACATTACACACATTATTTATTAAAAACTCAAAAGCTGAAGAAAATTTTTTTGACCTACTGATAAGATTGTTTGTAGACAAAATAGAAAACTAGCAGTTCTGTCAATGCCATTAATCTTAAAACTGGCAAATATCGGCTGATTACTTATACTAGAGCAAATAGCCTATAACTATTATAAGCACAATAACTAGGTAGTACAAGTACTAGGGATGGAACGATTACTGGTTTCACGATAAATCACGATAAAATGCCCTGACGGTTAGTATTATCGTTTAAAATTGAATTATCATCAAAACCGTATTTGATTATTGCGATTTTGAAAACTCGCGGTAAATCCTGTCCAGCCAGCATCTGTCTGACGCAGAAGCAGCATGCAGTGTTGTTGTTTTTTGCACGAGACGAAATGGCGGAAGGCAGTGACAGCGCTCGGGAGATTTTTCAGCCATCTAAAGAGGTCATCTAATTTGAACAAAACCGTGATAATATTGATAATCGTGATAACCTTGGTCACTATAACCGTGATATGAAATTTTCATACCGTTACATCCCTAACAAGTACTAAAAAATTAACCAGAAAATAATTGAAGGTCACACCGATTTGTAACCCACTTACAGATGGGGAAAAAATAATTAACAACTGCTGAACACTTACAAATCTTCTTTGAGGCTGAGAACAAATTTTTCCCTGCCTCCATCTGACCCTTGGGAATGCATGAGTGAAAACTGTCCATCCTCTAAATATGATGCTTGGATATCAGTTACTCTGTAAAAGACAAAAAGGACTCTCAAATAACACACTACTTCCAATAAACACAGACAAAATTAACAGCAATACAAGTAAAGCATATGTGCCCTGAACCTACATGAGCTAGTCTAGCGAATCATTTCAATCTCAAAATTTCTAACCAACCAGTCAATAAAATAAATAAAGCACCAGTGTTTTGACCAACAACTCACATATAAAATAAATGTTCTTCCTCTTTGAAAGAACAACTTTGGGTCTGTCTTAGGTTGCGTGACCTTTTTTAATTTTCCTAATTTTTTGAGCGATTACTTCTAGTGTGATTTTGCACATTTTTGTTCCTTAGACTTACAACTTAAGTCCAAACGTAATGATCAAAGTTACACTTTTAGGGTCAGGTTAGGGTCGATCTTTGTTTTGATGAACAGAGATCTTTTAGGCTGTTTTAAGTTGATGCGTGAACAAAACTTCACTACACATCATTTGTAGCATGCCTCTCATCCAATAATTACAATAAGCTTTGGGCATTGTAACTTTAATATGAAAAAGTCTGAACTTTCGAATTCTGTCAATTTTATAACGAAATTCAAGTGTGAGCTCCACATTCTCCTATGTAAACCAATATGATACTCAAAAAAACAATACACTCCTGAACAATAAAATTCATAGTGAAACTTAAACAATAAATGCCATTTTCACACTCGTAATCTCAAAAGAAAGAGTATGGACTTGCTAAAAATGTTCATGCCTCAAGTAATTGCTCAATTAGCATTTCAACTGCAGAAAGGCGTATAATACAGTTTGTAAGGGTAACATTTAACTCAGAATAATAGTCAGTCAATGTTCACAGCTTATTTGTAAGCAAGAGGGGAAAATAACTCTAGAAGGAGCATTTTTGTTATATGAAAACTTTAATTTCAGTTAGTGTTTCTGGAAAAAAATAATTTCGGTGCATCACTAATAAAAAAAGAACAGTATTTTAAAGAAACTGTTTATGATTGAAATACAACAGTTTATGCTTGTCAATGAGGTCTGTCTGGAAAAAAAAAAGCATTCTCACCCTTGATTAAAATAAAATAAAACCAGAAAGCATGCATGATTACATTTGGACTCAAGTTCTAACTAAGGAACAAGAATGTGTAAAATATTTAAATATGTTCCAGTAAATGTGCATTAGGGATTCTCCTTGTTCCAAGAAGCTCAGACTATTCTCGTAAACAATGTCTATATACCAAAACTTTGTTGGGGGCCATGACACAAAGACAGATGCTATGGTTTAAACCAAGTGAAATAAAAATGAAAATTTGGTGTTTTACAAAAACAATATATAGGAGGTAATCACTCAAACAATTGAGGAAAATAAAATCTGGCAGACAATGAACTTTATAATTTTTGGACCAAATGAGATGAAATGACCCTTTTCAAAGATTCACCAAAGAAACTGAGGAAGTCAACATTCTCCCCTAGTTAGGACAGACACACAATATCACAATATTCATGAGATTACATGCAGGAGTCTCCCACCTGTTGTCTACTGGAGGTCTAATTTTAGCCAAGGTAGAGGCAGCCATGGGCATCCCGAGCGTAGAGCCCAGTGTCACGTTGCCGAGAGTGGTGCGGCCGCTACTGCCCAGCGAGGCGTTTGAAAGAAAGCTGGGAAACGGCTCATCCTCAATGTTTCGGAAGTTCTCCATGTCTGTGTGACTCACAGGGCTTCACCACATGAGGAGTGACCTATAAAAAAAAAAAAACAGAAGAGTGAACAGGCCACATCATGAGTTCCTATAGGAAACCGGTGATACATTATACTGTCATACTGTACTTGGGTGTTTACTGGACATGGTAGACTGCCATGAATCTGTGAACGTCTGCATCAAGTCAATTTAATACGAAACTGGATAATGTTATTTCTCTTGAACAGTGTCAAATCAGACATAACGGGGTGTTTTATAAATCATACGGTTACACAGAGCTTAAATCTGTCGATATGGCTGCTAGTTCCTGTTGCATTTTGCTTTATTACAAAAAAAAAATGCTAAAGCACATTTTAACTGAATAAAAAACGACATCTTTCTCTAGAATTTGCGTCTTTTAATCTGACGTTTGTAGTTAGCAGACTAGCTTTATCAGTTCAATAACCAACAACTTTAACTACACATTAACCTCTGTAGTATGTTTCTGATAGCGGAGTAACAGTCTTTTTGGGAGGACTGAATAAAAACCTAAACAAATCAGGTTAACGGGCTGTTTAACTCAAATAAACGCCGTGCAATGGAGACTAACGTTAACTTAATTAAGGCCAAGATACAAACACTTCAACCACACAACTTAAACAGTTAAACAAAGACGAAAGTAACACTTAAAATATCACTTAAACAATAAACGACCCTTTTCCTGGCTCGGGCTTACTTTTTTTGGCCAGTCGTTGGATGAAAACTAAAGAGTGACAACAACTCTGAAAAAGATTTGCAACAGCTGAGAGGAATCGGTTTCGAAGACAACTTACCATGAGGGGAAAAGCGGCACTTGTGCCTTAATAAAAGTAGTTCATTCAACTACTTCATGCAAATACAGCACCGATAATCCGTGTAATGCTAAAAATCGTTGCAGTTACAGTGGCCTCCCCGCTTTTTGAGAAGTGTTTGTCGAAGTGTTAAAATGAAGCCATTACGGGAGAATCCCGCCTCTAGGTTTCTCTTTGCGTGGGCGGGGCTTCGGCATAACGGCACATTTCATTGGACAATCCTTTTTGACTGCTTTCAAAGAGTGGCGAAATCATGTGTCAATCACGTTGTTGTGTGTTTTGAATGAAGAAGCTGCTTGTTGGAAACATTTTTACATAAATTGGTTCTAAATAGCGTTGCATTGTGTATACTTTACAGTTAGTAGTTACAGCAGAAAAATTCGGAATGCATGATGACTTTAATTGGTTGTACAGATCTTACGATCGAACATTTTAAATGTTTTAAATGATTATGTAATTACAATTTTCGAAATTACACAAATGACGTTCCACATAAACGAGGAGATCGTGAAATGTGATCCACAGAGCAGCTGAGTCTAGCAGCTGTGTGAGCCCTACATGACAGTTGCTAACTGAACACATTGTAATTCAACCTAAAGGCACGTTTGGACTGTCTGATTAAATTTAAGACTAGAAATAATTATTCTGATTTAAAACCATACACAACATTCCAGAGTGCAGGACAAGATGTGTTCTCATACACAATAACAAATACAAGGATTGTAGAAAATATTGCTTATTGAACCACTAAAAATCCAGAAAATGTTTTAATGTCACTACTTCAAAATTAGACTGTGTGTGGTGGTAAGAACATTTCTAGTTTTTTTTTTCAGGCCCAGTCAGATTCTTATATTCAATCCACTATTTTTTAAATAGTAAAAGAAAACAATTCTGCTGAAGTGTTTAACACCATGGCATTTAATACAACTTCCCTTTTTCTTCACAGAAACTTTTCATCATACATAGAAATCAAATCATCTATCAAAAGTAACCTAGCAAGGATTATTATACTGTTATCGCCTATTTTACTAATAAAGTAGAAATGCATGATTCAAATAAAACAAGCTCAAATATTTCTGAATACTTCATATATACCAGCTGCTTAAACCTTAACCTTTATGATTCTCATACAATAACACAAGAGTGAAGTCAATTAGACCAATATTTCGCAGCTTTGTAATGGCAGCATCTTTTTTCATTAATCATGTCAACAAAACATCATTAAAATAAAACACGTCCTCCGAAATAGATATGGTGTCTTTTCGGGATCAGAACATCCATTTAAACACGACTCATTTCAAAATACAGAAATGGGCAAAAAGGCCATGTATTTTTCAGTCTGTATCCGGAGTAAAACAATCCCATAGACTGAAAGGGAAGTCAACTTAAGGAACA
This sequence comes from Sinocyclocheilus rhinocerous, assembly GCF_001515625.1. NCBI lineage: Eukaryota > Metazoa > Chordata > Actinopteri > Cypriniformes > Cyprinidae > Sinocyclocheilus > Sinocyclocheilus rhinocerous. The sequence goes on from NW_015625034.1 coordinate 711,280, forward strand.
TTCATTGAAGGCAGTTTATAATAATAATAATAATAATAATAATAATAATACTAATCGACCCATGGTAAGTGCCAGTCTTCTTGCATGTCCAGCAAGCACAATCAGTTGGTCTCAGTGTAAAGTCCAGTATCAAAGAAGTGCTCAGCTCCAGATTTGGCTCCTGTCATATGGCATCTATCTTCCAGTGGCCCCGTTTAGAGCACTCTGTGCAGTAGCAGATCCCAGGACGCCGCTCAGCGCTCCAGGCTGACCAGATACTGGACTACCATCTCCCTTTAGAATGCCCGTGCACTTCCAATTGTCCATATAGTTTGCTGGTGAAATGGTCAAATTACAATAAATGAATAATTAATAACACTTCAGTAGGTGCATTCTTTTGATGATTGTTATTACAAACCCTCACCTTTCCAGAGTCTCACACAACCATCGTCACCAGAGGAAGCCAGAAGTGTACTGGTGATGTTCCAGCTGACCCGCCAAACCTGAGAGTTATGACTGTCAAACTGAGCCAGCACCTGCACCTCAAATTTAGTGGGTGCTGAAGAAGAGCCGTCCTTTCTGTTATTCAAAAAGCAGCAAGCAAATTCAAGTAAATGATCTATTGGCATCTAATTAGAATTTAACCAAATATCTCTGAATTTTCAGCTTTACAAAAAAAAAGCTTGCATTATTAAAGAACCTTAACGTTATTGAATATTATAGTAAGTAATATAATTAAAAGTATAGATGTACAAGGTTAAACAGTAAAGACAAATACATGGCACCACTACACAATTTATATTAATCCCATTCTACTGTAATATACATTTGGTTTCATTCTGCTCACCGAAGTGGAACCAGTTTGAAGATGCGCACATCTTTGGTTGCAATAGCAAGTACATGGAAAGACCGTCCCAGATTTGGAGCAAATGCAATATCATGTACAGCATCTGTAACTGTCATCAGTGTCTCTGCTTTGGCATATTTCCTACAACCATCCAAATAAAGTAAAAAAATAAACATCCAACCTGTGAAGGTTAAAACACGTATTTAAAATGTGCATAAAAGATATGTGTGAAAGGTTTGTGTGCGAACTGTTGGTATTTCTTAGGTCAGTGTGACAATGATAGTTGTGTTTCACACCATTCTAAATCCAACTTCAGAATGTCTAAAATGTTGATGTTCCTTTTTTTCCTGGATGAGTGTGAACTAGCCTATAAAAGGATAAAGGCAAACCTTGTAACTTCGTTATACTCGTATATCTGAACTTTGCCACCATACGTTACATTGCTGTCATCGCTACCCACTGCAATCATAGGTGCATGAGCTCGGGAACTGTGAAGACAAAAAATATATTTTTATTAATCAAACAGGTGCATTCATTGATTCAGTTTACCAAGACAATGTAGTCTCAAAAGTGATCTGAGATGCCTTGAAAGTCAAAAGAGACTTTTGCTATTGCGTCTGACCTCACTGTTCGATGCTGACAAGCATGTAAAATATCTGTGCAATTTGCAGTCACAGATCTAATGAGAACGCCGTCGATTCCCAACTTCATCTCAATTATCTGAGACTTTCAGATGCAGGATATATCAAGTTACAAATTGTGCACATCTGCAAAGTAGATTCTGCAACGAACTCCACAACTGTGTAGGTGTGCGTGCTTACATCTATTCACATATAGATGTGTTTATCTATCATTTGTGAATTCTCACCTGGAAGGGTTCCAGGAGATGCAGGAGCAGGAGAGTTTGGACGAGATCTCGTGCTGCAGGGACCACTGGCTCAGGTTCATCACGTCAGGGGCCTCGTAGATTCGCACCACCCCGTCTGCAGAACATGTGGTCAGCATCAAGCCCATGTGCTTCGGGGCAAACTTCACGTCGGTCACAGATGTCCGACTGTCCACAAGTGTGGTTCTCTTTATCTGATGTGAGAACAGGGGAGACATAAATGTTGACTGCTGTAATGTACAAATGTTATGCACAGGCTATGTTTGGCATAGAATAACAGCTTTCTGTGCAATATATACAGTATATTATACAGATAAGTCTTAAAAAAAAGCACTAGACAAAGAAGAGTACACTTAGCATAGTAGCCACTCTTATTTAGGAAGCCTCCTTCCTAAATGTATAAACCCTAATCAAATCCAACTTATTTAGGGCAAATGCAGATACTAGAAAGGATCTCTTACCCAATGGCTTTGTCCTCGTTGTTTGTCATTGGACTCTCCAACAATCTCCTCCCATACTATGGCAGTACGGTCAAAGGAGCAGGATGCCAACACTTGTCCAAACTCTGGATGGGCCCAGGTCACTCTCCAAACCGAGCCACTGTGAGTCTACAAAACACAAGTTTCTGTCAAAGTACAGCACAAAACCCAAGACACCTGATTATGATGACCAACACTGAGTCTACACCAATTCATGATAACCAAAATCCAACTGGTAAACCGCCTGAATGTGAGAACTACATGTTGAGAAAAAGTTCTCACAAATTTGTATAGATTTTTCCTCCTATCTCATACTTTTTCCCCACCACCATCTCTCCTTATTTGCTCCATATAGAACACGTCTGTTTAATAAAGATTTGGGATTTTCTTATGGCAGTGGTTCTCAGCCATCTTGACCCACTGTCCTCCAACACAATATATTTTGAATGATATTGAAACTTAAGATATTAGAATGTTTTCAGTATAGCTGTAATTATGCCAAAGTTGCTTGTTTTCAAACTTTATTAACAGAAACTGACGGTGTTGACATATTAAATTAACCACAAATTTTTGTCATTCCAAAAGTTTCAAGAACTGAAAGCTCTTCAATAAAAACTACAGTGAAGTAAACTACATTACTTTCAATATAATAATAACAATAAGATTCCAAACTTGGCTGTGCATTTTCAATAAGATTAGAATTATAATTGTTAATAAATTAATAACTTGATTAATTTATATGCTTTATACTCTTGCCCCCTTGGATGTTTGCTGATGCCCCCTAGTGGGCCCAGGACTCCTGCTTGAGAACCACTGTTTTATGGTAAGACCTACTTTCCAGCTGGCTGTGCAGCTCCATTCTCCATTACCACCCTTATCCCACACCTAAGAGAGAGAAGAAGAAAAGAAAATGCAAAACCCAAAGACTTGCACACTTTGTCATATTCACGTCATTTTAATTTACTGCATGCTCGTTCACCACATATGTGGCATGCATTGCAAACAAACTCTAGCAGGCCATGGGATTATAAACCATTTACCTTAATGCTTTGGTCGCTGGAGCACGTCGCCATTCTCCGCCCGTGAAAATCATAAGAAACATCGTGGATCAGATCTTTATGATCGGCTGCGATGCTGCGCGCGACAAACATCCCGTTTTTAATTATCGACACTTCTTGATAATGGCACGCACCGCGGGAAGTAAACACGAGCTTGTGCACTTCCCTACTTTTTTTTTTTTTTTAAAACGCGAGGTTGCAAGCGGTCCAATCACGTTGGACTTGGAAAGCACGTGTCCCAGATCTTTATAATAAAAAGATCGGATAAGCTATTTTCAGTGTTGGGAGTAACGCATTACAAAAGTAACGATATTACAGTAGTATATTACTTTTTGCTGTAACGCAGTAATATAACGCATTACTAATAAAATTTGAGTAATATTATTACTCGTTACAATCTCAGTAACGCACGTTACAACAACATATTTTAACAAAAAATTAAGTGGTGAATTTACCAACACCGCAAAACAGCACCAGACAATAAATTCCACGGGTAAAATACGTTGTCTATTTCCTGTTGCTGTAATTCGATGGTTGAGATGACTGAGACGGATTCTACATTTGTGAGATGGCCATACTGCGGGGTCGGAGAAGAGAAAGAATGCGGCAGATGAGCGCAGACAAGCAACAGAAGTTAAGTTTAACTAAAAATAACAATTTGTTTTTATTAAATCATAGTCTACATATAAAAGGAATTAATACGCGAAATATATTTGACTCAAATAATTAACAGATTAACAAAACGAAAGAAAAAAGAGAATAATGTAAAATATGCTGCTGAGTTTGGTTCATTTTTGTGGCGCTGCGCTCTGCAAAAGTTCACGGAAAGGAAACCGAGATGACAAGCGCATCCTAAAATAAAAGTAAACACATTGCAGTTTCGAAGGATCTGTAGTATTATAGTTTGGAAGTAACTTGCCCAACACTGGCTATTTTACAGGTTGACGTGAAGATCAGCGGAACTCTGAGCATGCGCAGTAAAGCAGCCTCGCATTTTAGTCAAACAGCGCCCTCTATTGCATGCGATAGTGACCGTGCACAAGACAGGAAACCACGGATGTTTGACATTTGCATTTATTGAACAGTAAAACATGTTTGTGTTAAGAAACTATTAGAACGTCATCAATCATCTTTACTCATTTGGATGAACAAAATCAACTGGCTAGAAAAGAGCATCCAAAATGTGCTCTGCTATATAAAAGGCAGCTGCTTTAGATCATTCAACAACAGTAAAACAGGAATAGGACGTGAACAGTGTACATATGAAGAGCCTTCAATCCCTTATATAACAATTAGAATCTAGAAATCATCAAAACACACCCATCATCTCAGCAATGAGAAGTATGGGAAGCAAAAGAGGAACAAGGGACAACTGAATGGAAGGGCCAGCGTTGCAAAAGTCTTCCTCACAACAGGTGGTCTTCAAGGTGTATAAGGTCTTATTGGCAAGGAACTCTACAACTGTTGTCTTGTTGCACTCCTCCATGGGAAGACAACCCATCACCTTTATATTCAGGACAGAAGCTGAAAAACCAAAGGGAAAGGATAGCGGAGTAACAAAGGTAGACGGGTTTATATACATATATATATATATATATATATATAAAAAGATACCCCAAAAACTTAACTTTAGAATCACTTTTACCTGCTTTACCAATTCCCACAGAACACAATTCATTATCACTGCAGTTTGTCTTGGTAGTGTAACACACATCCCAGAATCCAAGCTCACACCGAAAGCACTCAAGCGTTTGTCCTGCAAGCAAAGAGAAATTAAAGTGCATTATTCTCTATGGCACAAACAGGTGTGTATGGTGTGGTCGCATTTCATGTTGTTAACGGTTCCAAATGCCATTAAAGCTATTAATCGCTCATATTGCACATACAAAGGGACTTAATCACATTGGTATGATTCTACTTAAAAATGTAGTAGTATGGATATAAATGGTTAACAAAAATCCATTCAAAACATGTTAGAATAAAACTATATAGGCTACTTCTCAAATTCCATGGAAATTACTGACTTACCCAAACAAAACAAACACATCACCAACGCAAAGGCAGTAAAAATTTCCCCCCTCATTTTAAAAGTAGATAAGGCCATAAATATGAAAGCAACAACTTGAGCTGGATATACTACCAAACAGACAGCCAGTCTATGCAATCGTGTGTGACATGGGGATTGTTGCGAGGTGTGAGGGGGATAAAAGCATTATCTTATTAGCGATTCATAAGAAGCAGCTGTTTAGCACGTGTAGCGCAAGAAAAAAACCTAAATGTATCACGTGCACTTTCAAACACACCCTTTCTCGATCGCAGTTCAATGCAAAAGTTTTAATCAACCTATGTAAGTTGTAATATAATGTAATCTATTTACTCCATGACTTCAAAAAACAAGAAGTTAAAAAGAGAGAATGATCAATAAATTAAAAGGACGAAGACATCTTTTCAATAATTTTCCTGGAAGTAGTGTTTCATTTGTGAACGAATCGGTGTAATTCGGAAATGTATCGCTTACTTCGGTGTAATTCAGAACGTATTACTCTTTAATAGTTCTGCCTCATAACGTTTTTGTATGTGACAGAAATAGTAATGCTAGTGTGCTTTTTTTTTTAAATTTATGCTTAATATTGTCTTTCTGCTATAGCTTGAAAAGGCATGCTCTAAGTTGGTGAATGGGGATGGCGGAAAAAATGAGCTTAGTTGACATTTGTGGAAAAACTTGATTTGTAAATGAGGAAATTTAGTAAAAGATCGTGACATTTTGTTGGTGAATGACTTGAGTGAATGACCCACTCGTTACACAAACTTACATAGTACAGCCTTCTCAAAGAGTCAGTGAATGAATCGTTTTGGTGAAATGATTCAAAAGATTCGAAACACTTGTATGAGTCTCCCACCTGGAAGTAATCGAGGTAGCCATGTCGACTCTTGTCGACAGAGGGCGCTGTTTTGTCGCTCTCCTCTGGCACACGGAAGTAGCCGACGGGGGTGCTGAAAGTGCTGGTAATTTTATCCTCTTTGATGAGGGTTAACATCGCACTGCACCGTTTCTTGCCGTTTTCACGGGATCATGACAAATTTTAACATTGGAATAGTGACCCCTCGTTTGAGCTCAGACGACATATGATTTAACCATTTCCCGTTTGAATAACCCCGCTTCGGGAAAAAATGGATCAGGAGTTTGAGAACATCGATTCATCTGGACAGTGGCAAAACCTTTATAATGTAAGTCATACGGTTCTTCTGAATGATTAAATTTAAGCCGTTCTTGGGATGAACGCTTGGGAAATCTGCTGTATTCTACCCTGATAGATTTGTAATGTTTATCTAATAACGTTAGTCCTATGCAAGTAACGTACTCGGGCCGTGAGAACGAATGGGTAATTCAAGTTTGCGTTACAGCGCATGCGCGTAATACCGAGAAATACGGTCCGCATGAATTTACTGCCCGCAGCTACATCTGAAATAATCTTCTTTTGTGAATCACTTCAGCTCGGGTAAACCCGAACGTGAGTGGAAATGGTTTTACAATGATTTAGAACTCAATCGGTTTATTATGTTTAATTCTTGTCAACAAGCAAAACGAATAAAACCATACAGCGAATTCTCATGCGTTAAAATAACTTGTTTACTCTGAGTAAAGGCCAGCAATGTGAAGTGCGTGAGTGGTCATGTCACAGTGCGGTGCATTAGAGCAGCTTCCTGTGAACACGTGGGCTGCGACTCAATACCTCGTGAGCTATCTACCTAGACAGCATTTCAAGACATCACAGTTTCACGTTAGTTTTTTTTAGGCACCATATGCGTTTCAAGTCCTATCACCCTAAATGTCATCTGATCTCTGCCGCCTTCAAAACCCCCCGCGTGCATCTGTGATACTCAAAAATGCCGTCAAGTTAGGGAGCTCGCTAGGTTTTGACACACCTCCATGCACTGATATGGTTTCTGAGAACTGACGAGCACTTCCCAAGAACTGAAGAACCGAAGCTGTCAGTTCTGTATAACTCAGCCAGATAGTCCTACATGCCCAACCCCCCTTATTTGGCTGAGTATATTTTATTCTGACCGATTTATTTGTTCTTTATTTATATTTTAATAACATTTCAGCCTCCTTTTGTCATATTAAAAATATAAAGAAAAGTTTATATGCATGTTTTACATGTCATGTAATACAGGTGCATCTCAATAAATTAGAATGTCGTGGAAAAGTTCATTTATTTCAGTAATTCAACTCAAATTGTGAAACGCGTGTATTAAATAAATTAAATGCACACAGACTGAAGTAGTTTAAGTCTTTGGTTCTTTTAATTGTGATGATTTTGGCTCACATTTAACAAAAACCCACCAACTCACTATCTCAACAAATTAGAATACTCCATAAGACCAATAAAAAAAAACATTCTAATTTATTGAGATGCACCTGTATATGAGCGTGGAGTGGTGTTTTTTTTTTTCTTTTTAAAGGGATGGCTCTTAGGGTTTTCACACTGATGTTTGTTATTTTGTAATCTCTTTCTAGGAAATCCGTAACCAGTCTCAGGAGTGTCCCTACAAAGTGGCAAAGTTCCCAGAAAATCGCAATAGGAATAGATATAGAGACGTCAGTCCCTGTAAGTTTCTTCCATGTAATCCACTTTAACAATGTTTCACTCATTTTGTAACCTTGCCCTGAAAAGGACAGTTTACTTAAACTTGTATCATTATTTAGCCAGCGTCATTTTGTTTCACATCTGTATGACTTTTTTTTTTTTTTTTTTTTAAATAGGAAATGTTATAGCCTCAGGATAACAGCCTCAGTCACCATTCACTTTCATTGTATAAAGGAAAAATGTAGTGAGTCAATAGCGACTTAATGTGTAAGGCAGCCAAACAGATTTGAATGACAGTGATTATTTGTTTTATTAAAAAAGTCCTTAAAAGCTTTTTTTTCTGTAAGCTTAATCTTGATTTCAGATGAATTTAACACAAATTGCCAAAATATTTGTCGACTCTCCCTGAATAACCTGAATTTTTGTGTTAAGATGATCACAGTCGGGTGAGATTAGAAAATTCAGAGAATGACTACATAAATGCGAGCCTAATTACCATGGAGGAGGCCCAGAGAAGGTACATATTGACACAGGTATGGCAGTAATGGAAAAAGTAAGTCCACTGTTTGCATTTAGCTGACTTGCATTGATGTCCCATGTGACCTCAATACACATTTACATGCGGTTCATATATACCAACAAATTTGTTTTACATGTTTCCCCTGTTTTTATTGAATTTGTGTTTAGCATCATGAAACCTGTTTTTTTTAACATCCTTTACAGCCTTTTGTAGAACAAAGAAGAATGTCTCGAAGATTGTAATTGAATGTTACATGCATTTCTTTTGCATTGACCAGCTTGTTTGTGTATTCTCTAATGTAATTGCAGACACTTTTCTCTTTCTGCAGGGCCCACTGAGGAACACTTGTGGTCACTTCTGGCAAATGATTTGGGAACAACGTTGCAAAGCCGTTATTATGCTTAACAGAGTTATAGAAAAAGGCTCGGTGAGTGAACACAAACAATGCTTGTTCTTGGCCTTGCATTGTTTTTACATTTATTAACATTTTCATTTAAAAGAAAGAAACCGCTTGTGGTCCGCAAGTTGTTATATTAAAAAAAATATCACTACATTTATTTAGCAAGGATGCATTAGTTGATGAAAAGTGATAGTAAAGACTTTTACTAAAAAAAAAAAATTTAAAAAAATTATAATTCATTATTATGTATTAAGCTGATGAATAGTAATGTGGATTTGCTTGCTTAGTGGGGGGGGAAAACAAACAAAATGAATTCATTTTGATATGTTTTTTGCTGTTTTTGTTCAATCTGAACAGGAGAAGTGTGCGCAGTACTGGCCATCAAAGCAGGAGCGAGACATGGATTTCAGTGACACTGGGTTTGTGGTGACTCTGGTGTCTGAGGATGTCAAACCGAATTACACAATCAGACTATTAGAACTAAAAAATGGCAAGGTGAACGTAATGTTAAATTATTACGTCATTGAATACTTCTCTAAACAAACCATAAAAAATAAATGTGGTTTTAAATTTTGTCCCATATTTTTAGACAGGAGAAACCAGAGAGATCTACCATTTTAATTATACAACGTGGCCTGATTTTGGCGTGCCAGAGTCCCCAGCATCATTCCTCAACTTCCTTTTCAAGGTTCGAGAGTCCGGCTCATTGGGGCCAGAGAACGGACCTGCCGTGGTCCACTGCAGTGCAGGGATAGGGAGATCTGGGACTTTCTCATTGGTTGACACCTGCCTAGTTTTGGTAAGACTGCGGTTACAAAATATTGAATGATTCTAAAGGTTTTACAGCACATCATCATTTATTACGTTCATTATGTGAGACTGTAATCATTTTTTTTAACCCTGGGTTAGAAGATTTTCATTATCCTGTTCAATATAATGTTCTGTTTAACTGATATTTCATTGTTGTTTTGTATTTGTAGATGGACAAGAGGAAAGACCCTTTGTCTGTGGACATTCAAAAGGTTTTGTTAGATATGAGAGAGTATCGAATGGGCCTTATCCAAACCCCAGATCAGCTTCGATTTTCATATATGGCAGTCATGGAGGGAGCAAAGAGCATCCTGGAAGACTCGGCTCTGCAGGTGTCAAGCATGGTGCGATTGCATTATTACATTTGATTTAGAGTAGTTTATTAATAACCAGTGTTGCATTAAAAAAATGCATTACATTGTGTTATTCCTAAAAAGTACATCACTGTTCCAAATTTTGGGGATTTTATTTTAGATTTATAGTAGATTCATACTTGAACATTTATAATGTTCAAAAGTGACAGTAGAGACATTAATAATGAATTTGGAACTTTGAAACACTAAATTATTTATTTATTTATTTTTGTGTGTGTTACTTTGATAAACCATAGTAATTGTGCTTTGCAATATATGTGAATAGTTGATGTGTAACATGTCGAAAAAACAAAAAAACAGTACATGTTTGCTTCCCAAAATTATTTAAAGGGGTCATATGATGTTGCCAAAAAGAACATTATTTTGTGTATTTGGTGTAATGAAATGTGTTTATGCGGTTTAAGGTTCAAAAAACACATTATTTTCCACATACTGTACATTATTGTTTCTCCTCTATGCCCCGCCTTTCTGAAACGTGTCGATTTTTATGAAGCTCATCGGTCTGAAAAGCGAGGTGTGCTCTATCTCTTTGGGTTTCAGACTTTAGTCTTTGCAACTTTAGGGATGTTATCTATTCACGAACAGCTTGTAACACTCCAAAGAGAAAGGAAAACTTGAAATCGCATCATATGACCCCTTTAATGTACTGTTTATGTGTCTCTAACCCTAAACCTTTTGCATTAACAGCAGAAGCAGCCTGAAGAATGGCAGGAGCCAGAAGCTTATTTGGTTTCATCTTCTCAGAGCTCCATCCTGAGTTCAGAGAAAGTCAACGGACAGTCTGACTCTTGTACAGAGCCACATGATCCAGGAAGAGAACGAGACAGCATACATTCACCAAAGGAAGAGCATACAGAGTTGAAAACATTAAGGTAAGATAAAAGAAAAACGAATGCTTTATCTTGTAAACTGATAGCTTAGCGTGAGATTGTTATTCAGTTTTTCTAAATCTAGTTCAGTCAGCCATAATTGTAACAACAGTACTAGACAGAATTAAAAGTTGATCAAGATCTATATGTAATACATCTATTACCACTCAAAAATTTGGTGTCAGTAAGATTTCATTTTTTATATGTGACCCTGGACCACAAAACCAGCCTTAAGTCGCTGGGGTATATTTGTAGCAATAGCCAAAAAAAACATTGTATGGGTCAAAATTATAGATTTTTCTTTTATGCCAAAAATCATTAGGACATTAAGTAAAGATCATGTTCCATGAAGATATTTTGTAAATTTCCTACTGTAAATATATCAAAACTT